>NW_027507786.1:2940748-3223248 GCF_037356315.1 Lithobates pipiens
ATCGAGCACAGTAGAATTGTTTTTTATATGATCGATTCACCACTTTTTCCAATACATATGTGCATTTTCTGAGGTGTAAATTAACAGACACACATCCCCTTTTCTTTTTTCACGCATTCTTTTACACGTATACAGTGGTTTTAAGAGGTTTTCACTGAAATTTGTTTTAATATTCTTCAGAGTACCAGCAGAGATAATAAATCATCTCACACTCATATATGATTTTAGTATTCACAGTGCACAAAAAGGTTTTAGCGCCAAAGCTTAATTTATATTTTAGATTTCTAACCTATTCCTATCCTTAGGGACAGGTCTCAAGCACAGGCAGCTTTAACCCCTTTAGTTTAATCTATAATTTATTTTTATTTACTTTCAATTTATTTAGATTTCACCATATTACATTATATATATATTCTTCTTTTTTTCCCTTGCCTGTGTGGCGAACGGGTGGAATTTGTCCATAGCGCAATCTTATCTATTTTTTGCAATAAAAATATATATGTTGCCAGGGTCTGAAATTTAATATTAAAAAAATAAAAAATTTAATAAAAATATATATGTTGTCAGGGTCTGAAATTTAATATTAAAACAAATAATTAAAAATATATATGTTGTCAACATGACAGAATATGATGGAAAATCTCTCTAGTGGAGCCCTCGATAGTAGTAAAAACCCAACAGGGGTTTCCAATCCTTCCTCTGCCTTCTGCCTGCATTTGCAAAGAAAAAGCACAGAAACCCAGTGATGACATCGATGAGCCTAAAATAAGGCACTGTATGAAATGAAAATGGAAACTTGTTATTTAAAATGTAATTAGCAAGTTGATGAAGGAGGGGAGGGGCAACATATAAGCGGATTAAACCTTGGCTTGATATTTATTAGGATAATTCAATTTCAGTTTAGAAATTTTTATTTGTTTCCCTTTAGGATTTAGAGTTGTCCCCGAATACTCGGGTTTTCTACTGACCAAACATATTTCCGCTCATACAGACCGAATATAGTAGAGAACAGGAGTGGTGTTTGTTTACGAAGCACGGCACTATTTTTAGCCCAATTAATGTGCGTTAAATAGATACACACAGCTCGCCAATAGAGCGGGCATCTAGGAGAAGTCGGGCCTCTTGAGATGTTTTGAATTGATGAAGAATAAATACTGTTAGCAAAAGGAGGAAAAAAATAACAATGTCGCAGCCCTTCGTCCCCGGGACGCTGTGGAAAAATGGGGAGCGAAGAAACAATTCCGTTGTTTATCGGTAGGATTAATACGCAAACCACATCCTGCGCTGGGCGGACAATGAGGTCACAGTGACTTCACCTTCATTAAAGGGAAAATAGAATGTTTTTTATTTTTTATTTTATTTTATTTTTTTATTTCATTATTACGGAACTTTTACTCTCAGTGATAATGGTTAATGGGACAAATAGAGAGGGTGACTCTCCCTAATCAGAGGAACAGACAGCAATAAAAACCTAACAGGGGTTCTAATCCCTCTCCACACTGTCCAAAACAAAAAATGTTTAACCACCTCCTTCACAGACCTATTCTGACACTTCACTCCTACATGTAAAAATCTACTTTTTTTTGCTCGGAAATGACTTAGTACCCCCAAACATTATACTATATATATATGTACGTATATATATATATATATATATATATATATATATATATATATACAGTGGTGTTGCTTGGGGGTGGCTCTGCAGTGGTCCCCAAGGGGAGGGGAAGCTCTCTAGGGACCCTGATTTAAGGGGAGGCTCTCTGGGGACCCTGATTTAAGGGGGAGGCTCTCTGGGGACCCTTATGTAAGGGGGAGGCTCTCTAGGGACTCTGATGTAAGGAGGAGGCTCTCTGGGGACCCCGATGTAAGGAGGAGGCCCAAGCGTATGACTTTCTTTACTACGGTGCTATGGGCTCTAGCCCCAGATCTTTTGTAGACCCAGCAACACCCCTGTATATATTTTATATTTTTTATTTTTTTTATTTTTTTTAGCAGAGACCGTATAGAATAAAATGGTGGGTGTTGCAATTTTTTTATGTCACACAGTATTTGCACATTGGTTTTTCAAACGCATTTAAAAAACAAAACACTTTCATGAATTGAAAAAAAAAAAAAACAGTAAAGTTACCCCAATTATTTTGTATAATGTGAAAGATGATGTTATACCAAGTAAATAGATACCTAACATGTCATGCTTTAAAAATTGCCCCTGCCGTGGAATGGCGGCAAACTACAGTACTTAAAAACCTCCATAGGGGACGCTTTAAATGCCTTTACAGGTTACCAGTTTAGAGTTGCACAGAAGCTCTGGAGATAGAATTATTGCTCTCGCTCTGACATTCGTGACAATACCTCACATGTGTGGTGCGATCAGCGTTTACATATGCGCACAGGAGTAACATTTGCGCGTACGCACATTGGGACCGGGGGCGCTTTCATTTTTTATAATTTTTTTACTAACTTTATTGCCATCACAAGAAATTAACAACATCCAGTGGCGGCCAGTCAGTCGGGTCTGGAGCACTTACCCCATCTATTGGAGGGAAGCAGCGCTTCTCCTGGGCTTCTCCAGTGGCTTCACCTGCTCTCCACGGGCATGCACGGCGTCGGCGGCTTACCCTTACCCTGCTCTACGTGGGAAGCGCAGCGGCTTCCCCTTTCCCTGCTCTCCGTTGCTTCCATTTCTTCTCTTCTCCTGGGTGGCCAATTGGGACGCTTCTCTTTTCGGCCGATCGGGAAATTGGGTCTCATACCCGCTTCCTGATTGGCTGGGAGGTGGATCAGTGTTTCAGTAGTGAATATCCATTTGCTATTGTCAGGGCCATCTTTAATATAGATTGGACCCTGGGCAAAATTTTTCTTGGGGCCCCCACCCATGCAATTTCCCTCTCCACCTACTCTGAGACATACAATAAATATCAGCTTGACTTAAAATCAGTTTTCCATATCACATCAGGCAGCAATTTCGATTGGTTGCCAGCAGTTACAGCATATCATTACTGCTTACTGACTAGTTGCTAGAGGTTACAGCACACATTACGGCTCACTGATTCGTTGCTAGAGGTTGCAGCACATCACCTCACAGCAGGGGAGCATGATATACATAGGAATGATGCCTTTATTTACATATCAATGCCGCCGGCCGCAGCTATTTACTCAGTATTGTCACCGCAATTTACATATGAATGTCGGTTATTTACATGTAAACACAGGGTCTGGAGGTGAGTCATCGGCACACAACAATAAGGCAGAGCTGAGGAGCATTAGTACCAGCACTTCACACTGAGATATCAGGACACAGCACAGGAATAAAACTTCAAGGGACAAGGGAATTTAAACCTGGATAGTTGGCAAGTATGAGGCAGCTGTTTTGGGCCCCACAACAATGACAGGGCCCAGGGCAGCTGCCCCTTTTGCCCTGCCTTAAAGACGGCCCTGGCTATTGTAACACACCTGGGTGGGCTTGTAGCGCAATGCTCTGAGCCCTGAGCCCAACCTATTTTGAAGCCTATCAAGCCTCTGCCTCTAATCAGGTGCTTCAAACAACTCCCCCCATTGGAATTCATGCATCTGGCATCCTGAAAGGGGCCGTGGAAAGATTGCCTCCCTCTGCTGTCAATCAAATCCAGTGACACAGGAGCTAAGGGGCTTGGCTGAGTCCTGCTATCTGTGTCAATGGACACAGCAGCAGGACTCGGGAGCGTGCCTGCATTGGTGCCCCCCATGGAAAGCGGCTTACCGTGAGGGCACTCAAGAAGAGGAGGGCCAGCAGTGCTACCGGGGGACCCCAGAAAAGGAGGATCAGGACCCCTCTGTCCAAAACCCTTGCATAGAGTAAGTAAGTATAGTATGTTTGTTATTTAAAAAAAAAAAAAAAAAAAAAAAAAAGCTTTACAATTACTTTAAATAATTGAATTCACCTGTTACGGCAGTGGTTCTCTTTTTTTTGTCTTACGGCGCACCAAAAAGATCTAAAGATTTTCATGGCACACCTGAGAAGATTTAGCAATTTTTGTGGTGAAGAACTTATTTATTTTTACTTCTGTGTACTGATGGGGTATGCTCACACCTTGGCATCCAGGTGTACTGAGTGCCCCTCCATCCATAGAATGCCCCTGACACCTGGATCAGTGCAAATACAGATAATCTGAAAATCAAATCGCAGCCAGTCATGTCCAAAAAAGTATATTTCATACCATTCCCATCAACACTTTCTGAAATCTTATCTCACACATCTATAGATTGTATGTACAGCCTATCCCAAAGCCTGGACATGACCCCTCCCCCCCACAGTAGTGGGCAGCATGGGGCAGAGTTGAGACAATCATTGTTAACGCCTTCCTCCCCAGCAGCACTTCACACAGGACAAATCTGCCTCACCTAAGGCTGGGTTCACACCATTAGGAATTGGATGCCGGTTCCCCGAATCCAATTCACAATAGCAGGAGACTTTGACCGGCTCTCTATAGATCCGGTTCACATATCTCCGCAGCCGGTCCGGTGCGTTTTGTTTCTGCGTCTTTTGGTCCGTTTCAGGTCCGAATTCAGCCCAAAATTTCAAAATTCGGGCTGAAATCAGACCTAAAACAGTGAAGAAAGGTGCACGGACCTCTGCTGTGAGCTGAATGCGGCCAGGGGCGGACTGACAACTCATGGGGCCCCGGGCAATAGGAGATTATGGGGCCACACAGTATATACACACACAGTATACAATCACACAGTATACATATAGGGATGGTAATTGTCTGCTGTCTATATTGGTCCCAGCAGGGGCGGACTGACAACTCATGGGGCCCCTGGGCAATCAGAGATTATGGGGCCACACAGTATACACACACACAGTATATACATACATGTACACACAGTATACACAGACATGTTTCTATTGGCTGAGAAGGTACTGGAGAGGTGGGACAGCTATATTCTCCGGATTTTTAGACCAAAAGGATGTCGGTAAGGGACATTTCAGAGACAGATGTAAAAAAAAACACAGATTTTTACATACTTTCCCTGGTTTTACTGAGGCTGGCAACTTTGATCGGGCCCCCTAGTGGCCCAGGGCCCTCGGGCAGTGCCGAGTGGCCAAATGGTCAGTCTGCCCCTGCATGCGGCTCATATGTGAGTGAGTGACTTGTATAGCGCTACCTATGAGAAGTGAATCGCCCTCAGGGCGCTTTCTTGCCACCAGAGTCCGTCCGTGGCTTTTGCGTGGTCCTTTACCCCGTAAGGTCCTGACACGCTTACAAACACATACAACATTGACATACACATATTAAGGCCAATTTTTTTTTTTTTTAGACAAGGTCTAATTAACCTACCAGCATGTCTTTGGAGTGTGGGAGGAAACCAGAGTACCCAGAGGAAACCCACGCAAGCACAGGGAGAACATGCAAACTCCAAGCAGATGGTGTCGTGGTCAGGATTTGAACCAGCGACCCTATTGCTGCTAGGTGAAAGTGCTAACCACTACACCACTGTGCTGCCCGTATGTGAACCGAACCTCAGGCTCAGGCAGGTGCAGGTGGACGCCGGACAGGCTCCTCTCTCAGATGTGCAGTGCGGTGCTCGTGCTCCCTTCCCTCAGCCTCAGGCTCTGGGCCGTGCGGTGCTGGAGAAGATGAAGGGAGGTGGAAGGAGGTGGGTGGAGCTGGAGCCCACAATTCAGTCACTAGGCACAGAGCGCTGGAAGAGGTATTTGAATCCTCCTCCAGTCTGAATTCTGGGGCCTTGCTCTCTCCTTGGGACGTTGTGACGTCACAGGTTGCAAGACGGCAGGTGGCAGGCGAGCCTAGCGACCAGTGCGGCGGCCGCAGTAGAGGCCAGCGGAGGATCGGCCTGCCGCCCTGGACTCGGCGCTAATATTGTAAAACGAGCATGGGCTTTCTTGAGGCACACTCAGGGCTATAGCCTGGGTTAGCCCCCCCCCCCCTCCTCCAGACGCTTCCAACGGTACACCCGCAATTCTTCCTGCGGCACACAGTTTGAGATAATTGTGTGGCCTCACAACAAAACAAAAAGTAAGGATTTATACCTAGTGTAGTAAAAAAAAAAACTGCGCTATTCAAGAAACCCACCCTATGAGCAGCAGCTCAAATCGTTATACCACGACACACTAAACTCTATATCAGTGATGGCGAACCTTGGCACCCCAGATGTTTTGGAACTACATTTCCCATGATGCTCTTGCACTCTGCAGTGTACTGGAGCATCATGGGAAATGTAGTTCCAAAACATCTGGGGTGCCAAGGTTCGCCATCACTGCTCTATATCATAAGGAGCTGAGCTGAATACAGTGAAAAAAATCTTTTTTCCCAAAAATTCAGAAAACAACAAACAAAAAGTAAGGATTTATACCTAGTGTACCATCATCCAAATTAAAAGGAGTAGACATTGGAGAATCTGGTCCCCAACCAGAACCTACAAAAAGAGGGGGAGCATGTGGACTATCTCGGTACAGGTAAAGTGTATAAACAACAAATATATGTACAACACAAGTATAAAAATATATAACAAAGTCTATTGATACAAAGACAACAATTAGTATCCAAAATTGCAGATGGTATGGTATTTCAACTAGTTTCGCTGTGAACAGCTTCATCAGGAAATACAGTTAATACATCTGAAAAGATATAAATATAACATGATAAAACAAAAACAGCTTGATATATTTAAATAAGAATAACAAATTGAGAAACACTGTGTTAAAGCGGAGTTCCACCCCATTTTACTACTTTGCCTTAAAGGAAAGACCACCCCTCCACCACTCGATTTTGGATAATAATTAATTTTTTTCTCTTACTTACCTTTTCTGAAGTACTGAGTGTAATTCCGTCCTTGCTTCAGCCATGGCCCAGGGCATCATTTCCTCTTCTCCCCTGCTGCTTTCTGGGACCTATGTGTGTCTTAGAAGACGATGGGGCCATTCAGAAAGCGCCACATGACTCGCACATGCGCAGTAGGAAACTACCAGTGAAGCCTGAAGGCTCCTCTGCCGGTTTCCCTTCGTTGGAATGGCGGCACCTGCACCCGATCTGATGGACGGATCGGCCTCAGGGAGCTGACATCGGGGGCTCCCTGGACAGGTAAGTGTCCTTATCATAGGTGTGTGCAGCCTATTGCATTAGAGTATGCACCCCAAAGCTCAAACACACATGAACACCACCTGCTGCCACATGGAGGAGGCTCTGATGGTTGGAGATAGTTGATTGGGAGCATATTATTCTACACTCTACATACGAGTGTAGTGTCTTCCTATGGTTGAACCTAGCCTTTAATATAATTGGGACATTTACACTGGCTACGGGTGACACTCCTGGATAATGCTAATGCACACGGGGTGATTAGGGTATGATTAGGGTGTACCCAGGCACACCCAGCACACCCTGTGCACACACCTGTGGCCCTTATTAAAAGTCAGCAGCTACAGTATTTGTAGCTGCTGACTAAAAAAAAAAAAAAAAAAAAAAAATTACGGCGTGAAGAGAGGGAGGCGATATGTAGTACTAACACAGTTTATGTAGTTCCAAACACATTCCCTTTCCTAGGGTGTCCTCATTACGGTTCAGTACAATTGTCACCCTAGGACAGGAAGTATATTAATGGCAGCATTACTTGGTTGGTTCCCCCCCCCCCCCCCCCCCCCCCCCCCAGTGTATAGATTGCATTCATATTTTTGCCACCCAAATGCATTATTTTACATTTTTCTAGATTGAACCTCATTTTGCCATGTAGTTGCCCACCCCATTAACTTGTTCAGATCTTTTTGCGAGGTTTCCACATCCTGCGGAGAAGTTATTGCCCTGCTTAGCTTAGTATCGTTGACGATGTTGGTGTCATTGGGAGGAATTGCGCCCATCATTGGTGTCATTGGGAGAAACTATGCCCCATCATTGGTGTCACTGGGAGGAATTTTTCCCCATCACTGGGAAGGAATAGTGCCCCATCATTGGTGTCATTGGGAGGAACTGTGCCCCATCATTAGTGTCACTGGGAGGAATATTGCCCCATCATTGGGGTCATTGGGAAGGAATAGTGCCCCATCATTGGTGTCATTGGGAGGAACTGTGCCCCATCATTAGTGTCACTGGGAGGAATTTTGCCCCATCATTGGGGTCATTGGGAAGGAATAGTGCCCCATCATTGGTGTCTTTGGGAAGGAATAGTGCCCCATTGTTGGTGTCATTGAGGAAGAATAGTGCCCCTTCGTTGGTGTCATTGGGAAGGAATAGTGCCCCATTGTTGGTGTCATTGGAAGGAATTATGTCCCTTCATTGGTGTCAGTAAGGGGAATTATGCCCCATTGTTGGTATCAGTGGATAAAACAGTGCCCCAAGGGCCAGATAAAAGCAAGCAAAGGGCAGCAGTTTGGAGAGCACTGTACTGGATCATCAAAGGGAAAGGCATAAATCTAAATGCCCACATATATAAGAAGCCTTTTACCCAAGAAAACATTTGAACAGCAGCTAACTTGCCCCCTTCCAACTTTATTGCTATATGACTGTATATAGAGGCTGCCGTTACTTTTTATAGTCTGGTGTCATACAGGCTTTGCCACTGCCCAGCCTTATACAAGTTGATTGGACTGCCAGAAATTAGCACCAATGTGGTGATATTAGCCCTGGTGCTGAACTGGTGCCCAAAAGCATTTATCAGCCCAGTGGCTTAGCGGTTAGTGCTTTTGTCTTGCAGCACTGGGGTCCTTGGCTCAAATTCCAGCCAGGATGCTAGCTGCATGGAGTTTGTATGTTCTCCCTGTGTTTTTGTAGCTTCCACTCCACAGACATGCTGGTAGGGATGGTAATTGTCTGCTGTCTATATTGGTCCCAGCAGGGGCGGACTGACAACTCATGGGGCCCCCGGGCAATCAGAGATTATGGGACCCCCGGGCAATCAGAGATTATGGGGCCACACTGTATACACACTCACACAGTATACACATACATGTACACACAGTATACAGAGACATGTTTCTATTGGCTGAGAAGGTACTGGAGAGGTGGGGCAGCTATAATCTCAGGATTTTTAGACCAAAAAGATGTCGGTAAGGGACATTTCAGAAACAGATGTAAAAAATAATAATTTTTACATACTGTCCCTGGTTTTACTGAGGCTGGCAACCCTGATGGGGCCCCCTAGTGGCCTGGGCCCTCGGGCAGTGCCCGAGTGGGTGAATGGTCAGTTCGCCCCTGTGTCCCAGTATGTATGTGAGTTAAGGACCTTAGAGTGTTAGCTTCTTTAGGGCAGGAACTGATAAGTATGTAAAGTGACAGCACTATATGAATGCCAATTTATACGGCTTAAACCGGGGTGCAGTCCCCCTCCAAAGAAACCATATTGTCCTTTGCTATGTAATGCAGCTCTCCCCTCTAGCACACATTGGCCTGGGCCGGGCCTGGCTGGCTCTGTCGGATTCGGTATCTGCTTCTTGTCATCCAGGACGCGGCTCAGACGTCTGACTACGCAGAAAGATAAAATGTGTCCTGTGCCGGCCCAGAAAGATTCTCTGTGTATTTCTGTACAAGGAAAATTCTATGGCAACTAAAATCAGCCAGGATTAGACGGCATGGAGATAAATCAGCCGCCAGACTATGAAAAAAACAGAACTTTTTTTTAACTGGTTCAGATTCAGGCGAAAAAATATAAAAGAATGATAATTATTTTTTTCTTGCAAGTGTAATATAGGCGAGGGGGGAAATTGGGATCGGATGGAGATCTATATTGCCCAAAACACTTATGGGGATTATGGGGGTTGGGGCAGGCATGTACTGGCCATTGGGACTACAGGGAGTTTCCCGGTGGGCCGATGGCTCAATGGCCCAGTTTCAGTGACAAAGTAATGGCTGCGCGGCTCGCCCTCAACTTCACGCAGTGATGTGAGAAAGATGAGGAAAAATACAGAGGAGAATAAGTGAAATAATAAGAGGATAGTGAGGATTTGCACAATTGCGTATAGTTTATAAACTGTTTTTGTGCTTGTTTGCAAAATTAAAGTGGACTGGTCTGGATGTTTTTCAGGGATTGGGCTCGGCCCCTTAGTTCCAGAGAAGGGAACTCTTACGACTTGTACACATGGTCGGATTATGTTGTCGGAAAATCCAATCGTGTTTGGGCTCTAGCGTGCTTTTTCCGTCAGAATTTCCGACTGAAAAAATTTGAGAGCAGGACCTAAAATTTTGCGCCAACAAAATCCGATCTGACTTTTTCCGATCATGTGTACGGAAATTCCGACGCACAAAGTGCCATGCATGCTCAGAATAAATTTGGGGATGAAATCTACATAGTCCTATTGTACGTTTTGTACGTCACCTCGGATTTTCCGACTTTGTGCGACCGTGTGTATGCAACACAAGTTTCGGACAAAATCCATCGAAAAGAATCCAACGGATTTTGTGGTCGGAATGTCCGACCGCGTGTACAAGGCATCAAGGTATCAGCATACCAAGACATTTTGGACAATTTTGTGTTCCCAATTTTGTGGAAACAGTTTGGGGATGGCCCCTTCCTGTTCCAACATGACTGCACACCAGTGCACAAAGCAAGGTCCATAAAGTCATGGATGAGTGAGTTTGGGGTGGAGGAACTTGACTGGCCTGCACAGAGTTCTGACCTCAATAGAACACCTTTGGGATGAATTAGAGCAGAGACTGTGGGCCAGGCCTTCTCATCCAACATCAGTGCCTGACCTCACAAATGTTCTTATGGAAGAATGGTCAAACATTCCCATAGACACACTCCTAAACCTTGTGGACAGCCTTCCCAGAAGAGTTGAAGCTGTTATAGCTGCAAAGGGCGGGCCAGCTCAATATTGAATCCTACGGACTAAGACTGGGATACCATTAAACAGTGGCATCATTAGGGTTGGTGTCACCTGGGGAGGTAAAATATGGTGTCACCCCCCCCCCCCCCGTCCCCCCAACATTTTTTGCCACCTATAACTCTGCATATAATGGCAACAGTAGTCCAGTTAGCAACTATCAACCAACTAGCAACTTTAAATAACATTATCTTATGAAAATAGAGTTCCCCCGGGAAATATCAACCCCCAGGATCAGTGCCAGTTTCTGCAATAATAATCCCCAGCTTGGTGTCAGTGGCAGCAATAATATCCCCCCACATCGGTGCAGATTTCTAAAATAAAAACTTCATCACTGGTGTCAGTTTCTGCACTAATAGCCCCCATCATTTGTGCCATTTTCTGCAATATTAGCCCCCAGCATTGATGCCAATATCTGCAATAATAACCCCCAGCATTGGTGCCAGTTTCTGTAATAATAGCCCCCAGCATTGGTGCCAGTTTCTGTAATAATAGCCCCCAGCATTGGTGCCAGTTTCTGTAATAATAGCGCCCAGCATTGGTGTTAGTTTCCGTAATAATAGCCCCCAGCATTGGTGCCAGTTTCTGCAATAATAGCCCCCAGCATTGGTGCCAGTATCTGCAATAATAACCCCCAGCATTGGTGCCAGTTTCCGCCATAATAGCCCCAGCATTGGTACTAGTGATGGACGAACTTCCGACGGGACGTTTCGCGAACGCGAAATGCGAACGGACCCAAACGTTCGCGAAACCGAACGTTCGCCGCGGGCCCCATTGACTTCAATGGGAGGCGAACTTTGCAAACCTTCATGTCGAATTTGCGGCCACGTGGTAATTATTAGGGGGTAAAACGTAGTCCCACCATCTGGACAATGACATAATACATGTATGAGGTGAATTTGGGATCGATAACTACAAGCATTTTTATTTTATTTGGGAAATTGTTCTAACAATTCAGGACTATGGAGCTAATGAAGGCAATGGAGGAGAGGGAAGGTCAGGGACCAGGGTAGGCAAAGAAGAGGGTGCAGGAGATGATCACCAGCAGCGTGACATACCGGAATGACACATGCACCGTGATAGAGGCATCTGACAGCAGCACCGTAATACAGAGCACTGACAGCAGCACCGTGACATACAGCGCTGACAGCAGCACCGTGACATACAGCGCTGACAGCAGCACCGTGACATACAGCGCTGACAGCAGCACCGTGACATACAGCGCTGACAGCAGCACCGTGACATACAGCGCTGACAGCAGCACCGTGACATACAGCGCTGACAGCAGCACCGTGACATACAGCGCTGACAGCAGCACCGTGACATACAGCGCTGACAGCAGCACCGTGACATACAGCGCTGACAGCAGCACCGTAAGCAGCCCCAGGAGGAAGTCAGCACAGCACAGGGATGGTGTGATCCCCTCATAATAAGAACCCCCAGGAGGAAGTCAGCACAGCACAGCACAGGGATAGTGTGATCCCTTCATAATAAGAACCCCCAGGAGGAAGTCAGCACAGCACAGGGATATCATAAGCAGCCCCAGTAGAAATATGACACCGCTCAACCTCTTCAAAGAGGAGGGTAGGGGCATATAGTACGGTGTGCTTTTTTGGGTCAAGGAAGTGAGCCAAATGAATTAAGAAGGTCTGTGTGCTTGATTAAAAAAATAGTTTATAGACATATACATGGTCTACTGGTCACATGTGTTGAATTCCTCCGAGATCCATGCCTCATTCATTTTTAGAAATGTGAGGTAGTTAACACTGTGGTGAGCTAGGCGAGTACGCTTATCGGTCACAATCCCCCCTGCTGCGCTGAACGTCCTTTCGGACAGGACACTGGATGAGGGGCAAGCCAACAGTTCGATTGCAAATTGGGCAAGCTCTGGCCAGAGGTCAAGCCTGCCCACCCAGTAGTCTAGGGGTTCATCACTCCTCAGAGCGTCCACATCGGCCGTTAACCCAATGTAGTCGGACACCTGACGGTCTAGGCGTTCCCTGATGCTGGATCCGGATGACACCTGTCGATGGGTCGGCTGAAAGAATGACCTCATATCCGAAGTCACCAACACATCTTCAAACCGGCCTCTTCTTGCAGGCGCTGTTGGATTGGTACCCGCAAATCCTTCTCTGGGAGTGGGAATTGCTCCTCTGCCAGCGCACGCAAAAGCAGAATGCAGCATTTCTCGAAGCAAGGCCTGGAAGTGCTGCATTCTGACAGCCCTCTGCGACGGCGGTAACATTTCCGCCATTTTGTGTTTGTACCGGGGGTCTAAGTACGTTGCCACCCAGTACTGGTCCTTGACCCTCATGCTTTTTATACGGGGGTCCCTATTAAAACACTGGAGCATGAAGGCCCCCATTTGCACTAAAGTGGAAGCGGTGTGGTGGCCTGGCTCCTGCTCATCATCCAGGATAATGTCGTCCTCTTCATTCTCCTCTCCCCATCCTCGCACAACAGGGATCCCAGAAAGGTTTAAAGCATGCTCTTCTTGCTCCTGCTCATCCGCCCCGGCACCATCCTCCTCTGACTCCTCATCAGACTCCTGTTGTTGACTTGTCTCAGATAGAGTAGCCCCCCCTGGGAATTCATCCAGCATTGCGACTTCCTCATCTTCCCGCTCCTGCTCCTCCACAGCCTGATCAATGACACGACGCAATGCACGCTCCAGAAAGAAGGCATAAGGTACCATGTCACTGATGGCGCCATGGCTGCGACTGACCAGTTTGGTGATCTCCTCAAATGGCCGCAGAAGTCTGCATGTGTCGCGCATGAGCAGCCACTGGCGCGGTGAAAAAAAACCCAGCTCCCCAGAACCGTTTCTTTCGCAGAGTTCATACAGGTAGACGTTAACTGCACGTTTCTGCTGGAGCAGCCTATCAAGCATATAGAAGGTTGAGTTCCATCGCGTCGGGCAATCGCAAATAAGACGTCTGACCGGCAGATGGTGTCGCCGCTGAATGTCAGCAAGGCGAGCCATGGCCGTGTAAGATCTTCTGAAATGGGCCGAGATTTTCCTTGCCTGCCGCAAGATGTCCTGGACCCCAGGGTATTTGACAAGGAATCGCTGCACGACCAAGTTTAAGACGTGTGCCATGCACGGCACGTGCGTGATTTTGCCCTGTTTCAATGCGCTAAGCAGATTGGCACCGTTGTCACACACCACTTTACCAACTGTCAAATTGAGCGGTGTTAGCCACTCATCTGCCTGTGAACGCAAAGCTGAAAGGAGTGCCGGGCCAGTGTGGCTCTTTGCTTCCAGGCACAACAGACGCAGCACGGCATGGCAACGTCTCACCTGGCATGTGGAATAGGTTCTGGGGAGCTTGGGCGGTGCAGTGGAAGAGACGCTAGCAGCGGAAAAGGAGGAGGCAGCTGAGGAGGAGAGGGAGGAGGATGGAGTAGGAGGAGGAGAAGAAGAGTCAGGCCTGCATGCAATCCGTGGCGGTAAAACCAAATCTACACGGGTGCCACGGGTTACATGCTTGACGGCCGTCAGAAGGTTCACCCAGTGGGCAGTAAAACTGATATACCTTCCCTGCCCGTGTTTGCTAGACCACGTGTCTGTGGTCAGATGTATCTTGGCACCGACACTGTGTGCCAGAGATACATTCACTTGCCGCTGAACATGGCCATATAGCTCTGGGATGCCCTTCTCTGAGAAATACTTCCTTCCTGGGACCTTCCATTGTGGTGTTCCAATGGCCACAAATTTGCGAAAGGCCTCCGAGTCCACCAGTTTATATGGCAGTAGTTGGCGGGCTATGAGTTCTGACAAGCCAGCCGCCAACCGTTGGGCAAGAGGGTTATCCGGCGTCATCATTTTTTTACGCTCAAACATTAGGCCCACGGAAGCCTGCCTTTTTGCAGAAAAATGTGAGCTTGGCGTGATGGAAGGTGGAGTGGAGGACAATTGTGAGGAGAGAGGAGAAGGAGAAGTAGAAGACGAGGCTGGACGGTGAGAGCCTGCAGTGTGGCTTTGTGTGTTCCGTTGCTCCCACTGGGCTCGGTGATGGCTGCTCATGTGCCTTCTTAAGGCGGTCGTCCCTAGGTGAGTATTGGGCTTACCGCGACTAACGCGTTGACTGCAAAGATTGCAGATGGCAACGCTATTGTCAGCAGCGGACACGTTAAAAAAAGCCCACACTGCGGAGCCATGTGCCGGTGTCCTGGGAGCGCCAGATGTGACCGCACATGGTCGATGACTCGCTCCTGATACATTTGCAGTCTGCTTTGTCCCTGCTGTGCAATGTAAGTCATTGCTGCTTCTCCTCCCTATCTGCTGGTCCATATCTCCCTCTGAACTCCCCTCCTCTTCCTCTCTTGTGGGCACCCACGTGACATCACTAGACACGTCATCATCAACGTCACCTTCCCCACCGCTATAAGTAGAGATCTCGGAGTAGGCAGCAACACCGGGGACCAACCTCCTCCTTGGGCTGATCTGGGTACTGGCGTCAGACTGCTGAGTAGCGCTTGTTGCTACCTCCTCTTCCTGATCCAATACCAAGAGTGGCTGCGCATCAGAAATGTCCTCTTGATATGGATCGGAAAATAATTCCAGTGACTCAAGCGGAAGGTATGTGGTGGTGGTGGTGGTGGTCGTGTTGTTGGTGGTAGTGTCTTTGGGGGTGCACATAGCAGAGAGTGAAGAAGAGGGTGCAGATCGAGAGGATGAGGAGGGTGCAGAAGAGTAAGGCTGAGCGAGCCACTCAACCAAGTCTGGTGCATCCTTTAAAGTAATTGAACGCACCTTCTGCAACTTCCCACTTTGGCTCAAGCCTGTTGCTCCTGCCCTACCCCTACCACCCCTGCGGAAGGGCCTGCCTCTTCCTCTGCCTGTCATTTTTTAAATGACCCTGTGACAAAACTCTTAGTCCCTATACCGATGAAGGACTGCTGCAGTATAGGGCAGCGGTCAGCAGTGGTGCACGTCAACCCTATCTATTGTGGACCGATAGCGGTCCTTACAGAACAGCAGACTGTACCGCACTCAAGCCTATGTACCGTAGCACCCTATACCAAGTTACCAGTCCTTATAAGAACTTTTGTGGAACAAGCAGGTTGTGTGTTAGTGATTAGCAGACTGTACGTCAGTCCCTATACCGCTGAAGGACTGCTGCAGTATAGGGCAGCGGTCAGCAGTGGTGCACGTCAACCCTATCTATTGTGGACCGATAGCGGTCCTTACAGAACAGCAGACTGTACCGCACTCAAGCCTATGTACCGTAGCACCCTATACCAAGTTACCAGTCCTTATAAGAACTTTTGTGGACCAAGCAGGTTGTGTATTAGTGTTTAGCAGACTGTACGTCAGTCCCTATACCGCTGAAGGACTGCTGCAGTATAGGGCAGCGGTCAGCAGTGGTGCACGTCAACCCTATCTATTGTGGACCGATAGCGGTCCTTACAGAACAGCAGACTGTACCGCACTCAAGCCTATGTACCGTAGCACCCTATACCAAGTTACCAGTCCTTATAAGAACTTTTGTGGACCAAGCAGGTTGTGTATTAGTGTTTAGCAGACTGTACGTCAGTCCCTATACCGCTGAAGGACTGCTGCAGTATAGGGCAGCGGTCAGCAGTGGTGCACGTCAACCCTATCTATTGTGGACCGATAGCGGTCCTTACAGAACAGCAGACTGTACCGCACTCAAGCCTATGTACCGTAGCACCCTATACCAAGTTACCAGTCCTTATAAGAACTTTTGTGGACCAAGCAGGTTGTGTATTAGTGTTTAGCAGACTGTACGTCAGTCCCTATACCGCTGAAGGACTGCTGCAGTATAGGGCAGCGGTCAGCAGTGGTGCACGTCAACCCTATCTATTGTGGACCGATAGCGGTCCTTACAGAACAGCAGACTGTACCGCACTCAAGCCTATGTACCGTAGCACCCTATACCAAGTTACCAGTCCTTATAAGAACTTTTGTGGACCAAGCAGGTTGTGTATTAGTGTTTAGCAGACTGTACGTCAGTCCCTATACCGCTGAAGGACTGCTGCAGTATAGGGCAGCGGTCAGCAGTGGTGCACGTCAACCCTATCTATTGTGGACCGATAGCGGTCCTTACAGAACAGCAGACTGTACCGCACTCAAGCCTATGTACCGTAGCACCCTATACCAAGTTACCAGTCCTTATAAGAACTTTTGTGGAACAAGCAGGTTGTGTGTTAGTGATTAGCAGACTGTACGTCAGTCCCTATACCGCTGAAGGACTGCTGCAGTATAGGGCAGCGGTCAGCAGTGGTGCACGTCAACCCTATCTATTGTGGACCGATAGCGGTCCTTACAGAACAGCAGACTGTACCGCACTCAAGCCTATGTACCGTAGCACCCTATACCAAGTTACCAGTCCTTATAAGAACTTTTGTGGACCAAGCAGGTTGTGTGTTAGTGATTAGCAGACTGTACGTCAGTCCCTATACCGCTGAAGGACTGCTGCAGTATAGGGCAGCGGTCAGCAGTGGTGCACGTCAACCCTATCTATTGTGGACCGATAGCGGTCCTTACAGAACAGCAGACTGTACCGCACTCAAGCCTATGTACCGTAGCACCCTATACCAAGTTACCAGTCCTTATAAGAACTTTTGTGGACCAAGCAGGTTGTGTGTTAGTGATTAGCAGACTGTACGTCAGTCCCTATACCGCTGAAGGACTGCTGCAGTATAGGGCAGCGGTCAGCAGTGGTGCACGTCAACCCTATCTATTGTGGACCGATAGCGGTCCTTACAGAACAGCAGACTGTACCGCACTCAAGCCTATGTACCGTAGCACCCTATACCAAGTTACCAGTCCTTATAAGAACTTTTGTGGAACAAGCAGGTTGTGTGTTAGTGATTAGCAGACTGTACGTCAGTCCCTATACCGCTGAAGGACTGCTGCAGTATAGGGCAGCGGTCAGCAGTGGTGCACGTCAACCCTATCTATTGTGGACCGATAGCGGTCCTTACAGAACAGCAGACTGTACCGCACTCAAGCCTATGTACCGTAGCACCCTATACCAAGTTACCAGTCCTTATAAGAACTTTTGTGGAACAAGCAGGTTGTGTGTTAGTGATTAGCAGACTGTACGTCAGTCCCTATACCGCTGAAGGACTGCTGCAGTATAGGGCAGCGGTCAGCAGTGGTGCACGTCAACCCTATCTATTGTGGACCGATAGCGGTCCTTACAGAACAGCAGACTGTACCGCACTCAAGCCTATGTACCGTAGCACCCTATACCAAGTTACCAGTCCTTATAAGAACTTTTGTGGAACAAGCAGGTTGTGTGTTAGTGATTAGCAGACTGTACGTCAGTCCCTATACCGCTGAAGGACTGCTGCAGTATAGGGCAGCGGTCAGCAGTGGTGCACGTCAACCCTATCTATTGTGGACCGATAGCGGTCCTTACAGAACAGCAGACTGTACCGCACTCAAGCCTATGTACCGTAGCACCCTATACCAAGTTACCAGTCCTTATAAGAACTTTTGTGGAACAAGTGAGTTGTGAATGTTTAGCAGACTGCAGCAGAAGGGCAGCAGTCAAGTATAATATCCTTTCTATATTTGGAAGAAAGAATATTATACATGTACAAGCCTATTACTGTACCACTGATACCAGTCCTGAAAAGAACCTTTGTGGAACTAATAATAACAGCAAGTCTTTAAAATTACCCTCACTGCCTGACAACACTGCTTCCTTCCTGTCCCTATACAAATTGGCAAAAAAAGAGAACGATTAGTGGTTACTGGAACAGCTCTTTTGTGGACCTTGATAGTAACAGCTAATGATGATGATGATGATGATGATGATGAAAGACTAATCTGGCTGTCCCTGTAGCATACACCGTCCTTTCCCTTTCTCTAAACTAACAAAAGACACTCAGGCTGCTGCAAGAATCAGCAGCACAGCAAACCTATCAACACCTAACACCTATACCAGTCCTGAAAAGAACTTTTGTGTACCAAATAGCTAGTGGTTTATCTCTCCCTACTCCACACAGGAACCTGTCCCTATCGTAACAGAAGAAAGAATGTAAAATGGCCACCGGATCGGGTGTATTTATAGGTTAGGGGGAATGTACAAGTGTCCATGTGCTGTCATGTCTCAATTGGCTGTCCTGTATCACATGATAAACGTGTCACCAAAGGTTAAAGTTCTTGTATACATTAAACACGTAAGTCCGCCGCGGCGAACGACGGAAAAAGGCGTTCGAACGTGCGGACCGCGAATGTCGGAAATTCGCCGCGAAACGACCGCCGGGCGAACCGTTCGGCCATCACTAATTGGTACCAGTTTCTGCAATAATAGCCCCCAGCATTGGTGCCAGTTTCAGCAATTATAGCCCCCAGCATTGGTGCCAGTTTCAGCAATTATAGCCCCCAGCATTGGTGCCAGTTTCCGCAATATTAGCGCCCAGCATTGGTACCCTTTTCTACAATAATAGCCCCCAGCATTGGTGCCAGTATCTTCAATAATAACCCCCAGCATTGGTGCCATTTTCTGCAATAATAGCCCCCAACATTGGTGCCAGTTTCCACCATAATAGCCCCAGCATTGGTACCAGTTTCTGCAATAATAGCCCCCAGCATTGGTACCAGTTTCTGCAATAATAGCCCCACACATTGGTGCCATTTTCTGCAATAATAGCCCCCAACATTGGTGCCAGTTTCCACCATAATAGCCCCAGCATTGGTACCAGTTTCCGCAATAATAGCCCCCAGCATTGGTTCCATTTTCTGCAATACTAGCCCCCAGCATTGGTGCCAGTTTCTGCAATAATAGCCCCCAGCATTGGTGCCAGTTTCTGCAATAATAGCCCCCAGCATTGGTGGCATTTTCTCCAATGATCCCCAGCATTGGTGCAGTAGTTGCAATAATAACCCCCAAGCAAGGGTGGTCAGTGGCGATATGCTACTTTAAAACTCTGCAGCATGAAGGAGCTAATTAACACTGACAGTGGCCACTAATACAGCACAAAGGGGTTAATTAGCAGTGACACTGGCCACTACTGCATTAGTGATCCATGGCAGTGTTAATGAACCCATTCATGCTGCAACACAAAGGGGTTAATTACCATTGCCATGGATCACTAATGCAGTAATGACTAGTGTCAGTGCTAATTAACCCCTTTGTATTGCAGCATGAATGGGTTAATAAACACTGACACTGGGCATTACTGCATTACTGATCCATGGCAGTGTTCATTAACCTCTTTGTTTTGCAGCATGAATGGGTTCATTAAAACTGACAATGGGCACTAATGCAGCACAAAGGGGTTAATTAACACTGCCATGGATCACTAATGCATCAGTAACAAGCATACATTAACTTCATGCTGCACATTACTGGGTAATGGCAGTGTTAGTTAATTAACCCCTTCACCTCCAATTACAAAACCCTCCACACTCTCCAAGGAGTTAACAAGTCCAGTGCACTGGAAAAGCTATATGGCCGAGTCACTGCAACAGAACACTGTTAAGCAATATACAGTATATTCTCCTCTGCTCCCTCATCCAAGCAGGCATGCACTCCCAGACTCTCCCTCGCGGCGCCTCTCCACAGAGGCGGGGACTAGAAATGATCTGTTGGGTAGAGTGGAAGTGCAATCATGGATGTGTACTAGTGCTGAATGTAGGAGTGCAGGAGCGTTCCAGCACTGGGTACCCTGCTGCAGCTCTGCAAGGGCACTGTGCAGGGTCCCTTCTCCTGGACTTCAGCGGTGATCTGTCAGGGCCGGTGCTACCACTAGGCAAACTAGGCAGCGCACTGCTACCTGGGGTGCCCGGTCAATGGTGTTCCTACTCTCTTCTCTCTGCATCAAACAACTAAGTCTCAGCATCAGCAGGCAGCCACCACTCTGTTTACACATAGCATCAGGGAAGCAGTGGTGGCGGAGGACTGTGTTTGTGTCCTGACTAGTGATGGACGAACTTCCGACGGGACGTTTCGCGAAAGCGAAATGCGAACGGACCCAAACGTTCGCGAAACCGAACGTTCGCCGCGGGCCCCATTGACTTCAATGGGAGGCGAACTTTGCAAACCTTCATGTCGAATTTGCGGCCACGTGGTAATTATTAGGGGGTAAAACGTAGTCCCACCATCTGGACAATGACATAATACATGTATGAGGTGAATTTGGGATCGATAACTACAAGCATTTTTATTTTATTTGGGAAATTGTTCTAACAATTCAGGACTATGGAGCTAATGAAGGCAATGGAGGAGAGGGAAGGTCAGGGACCAGGGTAGGCAAAGAAGAGGGTGCAGGAGATGATCACCAGCAGCGTGACATACCGGAATGACACATGCACCGTGATAGAGGCATCTGACAGCAGCACCGTAATACAGAGCACTGACAGCAGCACCGTGACATACAGCGCTGACAGCAGCACCGTGACATACAGCGCTGACAGCAGCACCGTGACATACAGCGCTGACAGCAGCACCGTGACATACAGCGCTGACAGCAGCACCGTGACATACAGCGCTGACAGCAGCACCGTGACATACAGCGCTGACAGCAGCACCGTGACATACAGCGCTGACAGCAGCACCGTGACATACAGCGCTGACAGCAGCACCGTGACATACAGCACTGACAGCAGCACCGTAAGCAGCCCCAGGAGGAAGTCAGCACAGCACAGGGATGGTGTGATCCCCTCATAATAAGAACCCCCAGGAGGAAGTCAGCACAGCACAGGGATAGTGTGATCCCTTCATAATAAGAACCCCCAGGAGGAAGTCAGCACAGCACAGGGATATCATAAGCAGCCCCAGTAGAAATATGACACCGCTCAACCTCTTCAAAGAGGAGGGTAGGGGCATATAGTACGGTGTGCTTTTTTGGGTCAAGGAAGTGAGCCAAATGAATTAAGAAGGTCTGTGTGCTTGATTAAAAAAATAGTTTATAGACATATACATGGTCTACTGGTCACATGTGTTGAATTCCTCCGAGATCCATGCCTCATTCATTTTTAGAAATGTGAGGTAGTTAACACTGTCGTGAGCTAGGCGAGTACGCTTATCGGTCACAATCCCCCCTGCTGCGCTGAACGTCCTTTCGGACAGGACACTGGATGAGGGGCAAGCCAACAGTTCGATTGCAAATTGGGCAAGCTCTGGCCAGAGGTCAAGCCTGCCCACCCAGTAGTCTAGGGGTTCATCACTCCTCAGAGCGTCCACATCGGCCGTTAACCCAATGTAGTCGGACACCTGACGGTCTAGGCGTTCCCTGATGCTGGATCCGGATGACACCTGTCGATGGGTCGGCTGAAAGAATGACCTCATATCCGAAGTCACCAACACATCTTCAAACCGGCCTCTTCTTGCAGGCGCTGTTGGATTGGTACCCGCAAATCCTTCTCTGGGAGTGGGAATTGCTCCTCTGCCAGCGCACGCAAAAGCAGAATGCAGCATTTCTCGAAGCAAGGCCTGGAAGTGCTGCATTCTGACAGCCCTCTGCGACGGCGGTAACATTTCCGCCATTTTGTGTTTGTACCGGGGGTCTAAGTACGTTGCCACCCAGTACTGGTCCTTGACCCTCATGCTTTTTATACGGGGGTCCCTATTAAAACACTGGAGCATGAAGGCCCCCATTTGCACTAAAGTGGAAGCGGTGTGGTGGCCTGGCTCCTGCTCATCATCCAGGATAATGTCGTCCTCTTCATTCTCCTCTCCCCATCCTCGCACAACAGGGATCCCAGAAAGGTTTAAAGCATGCTCTTCTTGCTCCTGCTCATCCGCCCCGGCACCATCCTCCTCTGACTCCTCATCAGACTCCTGTTGTTGACTTGTCTCAGATAGAGTAGCCCCCCCTGGGAATTCATCCAGCATTGCGACTTCCTCATCTTCCCGCTCCTGCTCCTCCACAGCCTGATCAATGACACGACGCAATGCACGCTCCAGAAAGAAGGCATAAGGTACCATGTCACTGATGGCGCCATGGCTGCGACTGACCAGTTTGGTGATCTCCTCAAATGGCCGCAGAAGTCTGCATGTGTCGCGCATGAGCAGCCACTGGCGCGGTGAAAAAAAACCCAGCTCCCCAGAACCGTTTCTTTCGCAGAGTTCATACAGGTAGACGTTAACTGCACGTTTCTGCTGGAGCAGCCTATCAAGCATATAGAAGGTTGAGTTCCATCGCGTCGGGCAATCGCAAATAAGACGTCTGACCGGCAGATGGTGTCGCCGCTGAATGTCAGCAAGGCGAGCCATGGCCGTGTAAGATCTTCTGAAATGGGCCGAGATTTTCCTTGCCTGCCGCAAGATGTCCTGGACCCCAGGGTATTTGACAAGGAATCGCTGCACGACCAAGTTTAAGACGTGTGCCATGCACGGCACGTGCGTGATTTTGCCCTGTTTCAATGCGCTAAGCAGATTGGCACCGTTGTCACACACCACTTTACCAACTGTCAAATTGAGCGGTGTTAGCCACTCATCTGCCTGTGAACGCAAAGCTGAAAGGAGTGCCGGGCCAGTGTGGCTCTTTGCTTCCAGGCACAACAGACGCAGCACGGCATGGCAACGTCTCACCTGGCATGTGGAATAGGTTCTGGGGAGCTTGGGCGGTGCAGTGGAAGAGACGCTAGCAGCGGAAAAGGAGGAGGCAGCTGAGGAGGAGAGGGAGGAGGATGGAGTAGGAGGAGGAGAAGAAGAGTCAGGCCTGCATGCAATCCGTGGCGGTAAAACCAAATCTACACGGGTGCCACGGGTTACATGCTTGACGGCCGTCAGAAGGTTCACCCAGTGGGCAGTAAAACTGATATACCTTCCCTGCCCGTGTTTGCTAGACCACGTGTCTGTGGTCAGATGTATCTTGGCACCGACACTGTGTGCCAGAGATACATTCACTTGCCGCTGAACATGGCCATATAGCTCTGGGATGCCCTTCTCTGAGAAATACTTCCTTCCTGGGACCTTCCATTGTGGTGTTCCAATGGCCACAAATTTGCGAAAGGCCTCCGAGTCCACCAGTTTATATGGCAGTAGTTGGCGGGCTATGAGTTCTGACAAGCCAGCCGCCAACCGTTGGGCAAGAGGGTTATCCGGCGTCATCATTTTTTTACGCTCAAACATTAGGCCCACGGAAGCCTGCCTTTTTGCAGAAAAATGTGAGCTTGGCGTGATGGAAGGTGGAGTGGAGGACAATTGTGAGGAGAGAGGAGAAGGAGAAGTAGAAGACGAGGCTGGACGGTGAGAGCCTGCAGTGTGGCTTTGTGTGTTCCGTTGCTCCCACTGGGCTCGGTGATGGCTGCTCATGTGCCTTCTTAAGGCGGTCGTCCCTAGGTGAGTATTGGGCTTACCGCGACTAACGCGTTGACTGCAAAGATTGCAGATGGCAACGCTATTGTCAGCAGCGGACACGTTAAAAAAAGCCCACACTGCGGAGCCATGTGCCGGTGTCCTGGGAGCGCCAGATGTGACCGTACATGGTCGATGACTCGCTCCTGATACATTTGCAGTCTGCTTTGTCCCTCCTGTGCAATGTAAGTTATTCCTGCTTCTCCTCCCTATCTGCTGGTCCATATCTCCCTCTGAACTCCCCTCCTCTTCCTCTCTTGTGGGCACCCACGTGACATCACTAGACACGTCATCATCAACGTCACCTTCCCCACCGCTATAAGTAGAGATCTCGGAGTAGGCAGCAACACCGGGGACCAACCTCCTCCTTGGGCTGATCTGGGTACTGTCGTCAGACTGCTGAGTAGCGCTTGTTGCTACCTCCTCTTCCTGATCCAATACCAAGAGTGGCTGCGCATCAGAAATGTCCTCTTGATATGGATCGGAAAATAATTCCAGTGACTCAAGCGGAAGGTATGTGGTGGTGGTGGTGGTGGTCGTGTTGTTGGTGGTAGTGTCTTTGGGGGTGCACATAGCAGAGAGTGAAGAAGAGGGTGCAGATCGAGAGGATGAGGAGGGTGCAGAAGAGTAAGGCTGAGCGAGCCACTCAACCAAGTCTGGTGCATCCTTTAAAGTAATTGAACGCACCTTCTGCAACTTCCCACTTTGGCTCAAGCCTGTTGCTCCTGCCCTACCCCTACCACCCCTGCGGAAGGGCCTGCCTCTTCCTCTGCCTGTCATTTTTTAAATGACCCTGTGACAAAACTCTTAGTCCCTATACCGATGAAGGACTGCTGCAGTATAGGGCAGCAGTCAGCAGTGGTGCACGTCAACCCTATCTATTGTGGACCGATAGCGGTCCTTACAGAACAGCAGACTGTACCGCACTCAAGCCTATGTACCGTAGCACCCTATACCAAGTTACCAGTCCTTATAAGAACTTTTGTGGACCAAGCAGGTTGTGTATTAGTGTTTAGCAGACTGTACGTCAGTCCCTATACCGCTGAAGGACTGCTGCAGTATAGGGCAGCGGTCAGCAGTGGTGCACGTCAACCCTATCTATTGTGGACCGATAGCGGTCCTTACAGAACAGCAGACTGTACCGCACTCAAGCCTATGTACCGTAGCACCCTATACCAAGTTACCAGTCCTTATAAGAACTTTTGTGGAACAAGCAGGTTGTGTGTTAGTGATTAGCAGACTGTACGTCAGTCCCTATACCGCTGAAGGACTGCTGCAGTATAGGTGAGCGGTCAGCAGTGGTGCACGTCAACCCTATCTATTGTGGACCTATAGCGGTCCTTACAGAACAGCAGACTGTACCGCACTCAAGCCTATGTACCGTAGCACCCTATACCAAGTTACCAGTCCTTATAAGAACTTTTGTGGACCAAGCAGGTTGTGTATTAGTGTTTAGCAGACTGTACGTCAGTCCCTATACCGCTGAAGGACTGCTGCAGTATAGGGCAGCGGTCAGCAGTGGTGCACGTCAACCCTATCTATTGTGGACCGATAGCGGTCCTTACAGAACAGCAGACTGTACCGCACTCAAGCCTATGTACCGTAGCACCCTATACCAAGTTACCAGTCCTTATAAGAACTTTTGTGGAACAAGCAGGTTGTGTGTTAGTGATTAGCAGACTGTACGTCAGTCCCTATACCGCTGAAGGACTGCTGCAGTATAGGGCAGCGGTCAGCAGTGGTGCACGTCAACCCTATCTATTGTGGACCGATAGCGGTCCTTACAGAACAGCAGACTGTACCGCACTCAAGCCTATGTACCGTAGCACCCTATACCAAGTTACCAGTCCTTATAAGAACTTTTGTGGAACAAGCAGGTTGTGTGTTAGTGATTAGCAGACTGTACGTCAGTCCCTATACCGCTGAAGGACTGCTGCAGTATAGGGCAGCGGTCAGCAGTGGTGCACGTCAACCCTATCTATTGTGGACCGATAGCGGTCCTTACAGAACAGCAGACTGTACCGCACTCAAGCCTATGTACCGTAGCACCCTATACCAAGTTACCAGTCCTTATAAGAACTTTTGTGGAACAAGCAGGTTGTGTGTTAGTGATTAGCAGACTGTACGTCAGTCCCTATACCGCTGAAGGACTGCTGCAGTATAGGGCAGCGGTCAGCAGTGGTGCACGTCAACCCTATCTATTGTGGACCGATAGCGGTCCTTACAGAACAGCAGACTGTACCGCACTCAAGCCTATGTACCGTAGCACCCTATACCAAGTTACCAGTCCTTATAAGAACTTTTGTGGAACAAGTGAGTTGTGAATGTTTAGCAGACTGCAGCAGAAGGGCAGCAGTCAAGTATAATATCCTTTCTATATTTGGAAGAAAGAATATTATACATGTACAAGCCTATTACTGTACCACTGATACCAGTCCTGAAAAGAACCTTTGTGGAACTAATAATAACAGCAAGTCTTTAAAATTACCCTCACTGCCTGACAACACTGCTTCCTTCCTGTCCCTATACAAATTGGCAAAAAAAGAGAACGATTAGTGGTTACTGGAACAGCTCTTTTGTGGACCTTGATAGTAACAGCTAATGATGATGATGATGATGATGATGATGATGAAAGACTAATCTGGCTGTCCCTGTAGCATACACCGTCCTTTCCCTTTCTCTAAACTAACAAAAGACACTCAGGCTGCTGCAAGAATCAGCAGCACAGCAAACCTATCAACACCTAACACCTATACCAGTCCTGAAAAGAACTTTTGTGTACCAAATAGCTAGTGGTTTATCTCTCCCTACTCCACACAGGAACCTGTCCCTATCGTAACAGAAGAAAGAATGTAAAATGGCCACCGGATCGGGTGTATTTATAGGTTAGGGGGAATGTCCAAGTGTCCATGTGCTGTCATGTCTCAATTGGCTGTCCTGTATCACATGATAAACGTGTCACCAAAGGTTAAAGTTCTTGTATACATTAAACACGTAAGTCCGCCGCGGCGAACGACGGAAAAAGGCGTTCGAACGTGCGGACCGCGAATGTCGGAAATTCGCCGCGAAACGACCGCCGGGCGAAACGTTCGTCCATCACTAGTCCTGACTCGTGAATGAATGGAAGCAAGCAAACATTCACTGGTAGGCTGCATTTGATGGGTGCTGCTGAGGCTGCATTTGATGGGGACTGATAGGCTTCATTTCATGGGGTTGCTGGTGAGGCTGCATTTGAAGAGCGCTGGTAGGCTGCATTTGATTGGCGCTGGTGAGGCTGCATTTGATGGGGACTGATAGGCTTCATTTGATGGGGTTGCTGGTAGGCTGCATTTGATGGGTGCTGGTGGGGCTGCATTTGATGGGTGCTGGTGAGGCTGCATTTGATGGGTGCTGGTGAGGCTGCATTTGATGGGTGCTGGTGAGGCTGCATTTGATGGGTGCTGGTGAGACTGCATTTGATGGGTGCTGGTGGGGCTGCATTTGATGGGTGCTGGTGAGGCTGCATTTGATGGGTGCTGGTGAGGCTGCATTTGATGAGCGCTGGTGAGGCTGCATTTGATGAGCGCTGGTGAGGCTGCATTTGATGAGCGCTGGTGAGGCTGCATTGATGGGCACTTCATTAAAAACGTGGGGTATACATGGGCAGGGGAAAGGGGGTGGAGTCAGGGGTGGAGCCAAGGGGGGCGGCAAAATTAGGTTTCGCCTAGTGTGTCAAAAATCCTTGCACCAGTCCTAGATCTGTACAATGCTGTGCATGCTCAACCTCCATCAGGCAGACTTTAGCCAGAGCCAGCACTGCCTGCATCTCCCCTTGTCCTGGCTCTGGTGTCACTCGGTGTGGCCCACACCCCCATAGGGAAGCCACTGTCATTAAAGTTTATGTGCGTGCAAAGGCAGGTGTCCCAATACTTTTGACAATATAGTGTATACATGTATACCATAGTTTGTGGACTCTATATACTCTATACTTTCCTACAGACTAAATAATATACACTGATTTGGTGTTATTTTCACAAAATAAATGTAGCAGAATACATTTTGGCCTAAATTGATAAAGATTATTTATTTGCAAAATGTTATAACAGAAAGAAAAACCTTTTTTTTTTTTTAAAATGTTCGGTCTTTTTTCCTAGTGGTGCTTAAATCCCACCAAACGAAAGCTCTATTTGTGTGAAAACAAAAAAAGAAACATTTCATATACAATGTTGCATGACCATGAAAGTGTGACAGCACTGAAAGATGAAAATTGGCCTGGGCAGGAAGGGGGTGAAAGTTTCTGGTTTTGAAGTGGTTAAAAAAAAAAAAAAACGGGGCCGCTCGTGCATTAGTGCTAAAGTGCCACTTGTTTTAGCAGCACTTTAGTGCTGTTTACGTGGCGCTTTTCGGCCGCTAGCTGGGGTTAAAAGCCGAAGAAGGGGTTAAAAACTCCCGTGTTGCGGCGCTTCCGAAGCACTTTTCAGGCGTATACAGCGCTCCCAAACAACCTCAAGGATGCTGCTTGCAGGACTTTTTTTCCCGACCCACAAGCACACTGCCCCAGTGTGGAAGCACTCTACCTTTCACGCTGCGGAGGCATGGGGGGCAGTTTTCCGTTGCTTTACAGGTGCTATTTCTAGCGCTAAAACACCTGAATACTGCCTTCAATGTGAAATTAGCCTTAAGCCTCGTACACATGATTGGACTTTCCGACAACAAAACCGTGAAATTTTGTCCGATGGGCATTGTCGCAAACTTGTCTTGCATACACACAGGCCACACAAATGTTGACCAACAATTATGAAAGTAGTGACGTACTACATGTTTTTTCAGCTCTTTAGCGCCACCCTTTGGGCTCCTTCTGCTAATTTCGTGTTAGTAGAAGTTTGGCGAGTGTTGATTCGCGCTTTTCATTTTGCGCTTTTCAGTTCGTGTCTGAACGGCCGTTCGTCAACCAGCCATGTTACAGAATCGGAAGAGATAACCTGTTATTTATTATTGGCCTTGGAGTTATTGCTTTGACATTATTTTTTTGGTTGAATAATAATGATTTGATTTGGTATATTTTCTATATTTTTGGATGCATAGAATGCACTTTTTGGTTAAGTTCTATTGGCAGATAACATGTCTCATTTTATTTAATTTCTTTTTTTTAATGCACAATGAAAAAAAATTGTGTCTAATAATACTTGGCTATGTGTTTTACTTCAAATTACAGTTTGGGAGTAGGCAGTTACATTTTAAAAAATACAATGTAAAATTGACAAGGGACACCAACATAGTTGTATCTTTGATCTTAAAAAGTACAGGAAATTGGTGTTGTGGTAACTTGCCCAAATAAAAATAAAAAAAGCATAATAATATTATTCTTGATATCACTAGAAAATAAAGCCTCTGAAAATTAGTTTTGCAATAACTCCATCAGTATCACCAGCAAAGCAGCTTCATTATTATCCCATTAAAGAAGAAGAGAATTGTGCGCTGCATTTCGACATTTCATAATTTGCCACGTCACGAATGTTAATTCTCCATTACGAACGCAAGATTACAAGACCGACCGCTTCCGGCTCGTCCTTGCTTCCAAGCATGCGTGTTTGTACTTTGGACTTTTATCTGACAGACTTGTGTGCACACGCTCGGAAAATCCGACAACAGACAAATTTGTTGGCGGAAACTTTGAAAACCTGCCATCCAACATTTGTTGGCGGAAAGTCCGACAACAATTGTCCGATGGAGCGTACACACAGTCAGATTTCCCACCAACAGCCTGACATCGAAAATTTCCTGTCGTAAAATCCGATTAAGTGGAGCAGATGTTTAGACCTTACAGGAAAGGTTAGTCAGGGTTTGGACTTGATTTAATATGTGCTCATGCTTGGCAATAGGGATGAGCCGAACACCCCCCCGGTTCGGTTCGCACCAGAACTTTCGAACGGACCCCAAATTCGTACGAACTTTAGAACCCCATTGAAGTCTATGGGACTCGAACGTTCAAAATTAAAAGTGCTAATTTTAACGGCTAATATGCAAGATAGTGTCCTAAAAAGGGTTTGGGGACCTGGCTCCTGCCCCAGGGGACATGGGTCAATGCCTAAAATGTTTTTAAAAATGGCCGTTTTGGCGGGAGCACTGATTTTAATGACGATTAAAGTGAAAAAAAAAAGTGAAATATTCCTTTAAATATGGTGCCTGGGGGGGTGTCTGTAGTATGCCTGTGAAGTGGCACGTGTTTCCCGTGTTTAGAACAGTCCCTGCACAAAATGACATTAAACGGAAATAACATCATTTAAAACTGCTTGCGGTTTTAATGTTATATCTGGTTCCTGCAATATGGTTGAAAATCATTGAGAAACATGGCATGGGTAGCCCTCCCTGCCCATTACCAGCCCCTTTGGGTCTTGTACGCATATTAAGGGGAACCCCGTACCCATATTAAAAAAAGGAAATGCGTGTGGCCCCCAGGCCCTATATACTCAGAAATGCAGTATACAGGAGGTGCAAACAAGACAGGGACTGTGTAGGTTTGTTGTGTTAAGTTGAATCTGTTTGTAATTTTCAACTGGTACATTTTTAAAGTGTAGCTCCAGTCAAAAAAACTATTTTTAAGCTTTTTGGAAAACATAGGGAAGGGTTATCACCCCTGTATAATTTGTTTTGTCGTCCATCTTTTTTCATCTCACTTGCTGTTGTCTCCTTCCGTTTGCAAGTAGGAGATGTTTGTAAGTTGGATGTTTGAAAGTAGGGGCCTGCCCTATATGCTCTGCAGAAATGGCGGAACAAGGTGTTGGTTTTGCCACAACATTGTAAGCCCTCAAAGTGACTCTTGGTGGGCGCTGGAGCGCCCTGCTGTGAACGATTATATCAAGAATTGTAATTACATGCCATTGTTGAACAGTGGTAGAAAAACTGACCTTTGGTGGTTGTGGTGCTGGTGCCACAACACTATAAGTCCTCACAGTTACTCTGGGTGGGCACAGGAACGGGCCCTCCTGTGAAATATTATATCAAGAATTGTAATTACATGTCCCTGTTAAACAGGGGCAGAAAAATTGGGCCTTAGGCACTGGTGCTGGTGCCACGACACTGCAACCTCTGCCATATACTCTAGTTTTATTGCAGGAATTAGCCCTGCTGCAAAGCATTGCATCAAAAAATTGTAATTAAACACCCCTGTTAAACAGGGGCAGAAAAATTTGGCTGATGGCATCACCCAGAACCAGAAATGTTCTTCCAACATATCAGCGGAGGAGGCAGAGGATAGACAATCAACATAACAGTACAGTCACTCAGCATCAGCATAGGCAGTCTTGAAGGGATGTGATATTTCAAAAAAAATTATTCGGTTACATCAGCTTCAGGTGCTTGGTAGCTGTGGGTGATCCAAGACTGATTCATCTTGATGAAGGTCAGTCGATCAACTGATTCGGTGGACAGGCGCACCCTGTGATCGGTAACAAAGCCACCAGCAGCACTGAAGGTGCGTTACGAAAGAACGCTGGATGCAGGACAGGCCAGTAGCTCAATTGCATACTGTGCAAGCTCTGGCCAGTGATCCATCCTCAAGACCCAGTAAGCCAGAGGATTTTCGGTGGGAAAGGTGTCCAAGTCTGACCTTGCCCCTAGGTATTCCTGCACCATGTAAATCAGACGCTTGCGATGGTTGCTGGAACCGATCAAACCTTGGGGCTGCGGACTAAAAAATTGTCTGAAAGCATCAGTCAGACGGCCACCTTCTCCACCGCTCCTTCTGACCGATGCCTCAGCAACACGTTGTCCAGGACCAGGAGTTTGTAACCTCCCAGTCTCTGGGAACACGTTGCACAGACCTTTCTGCAAGGCCTCCCGGAGATGTCTCATCCTCTGCTCCCTCTGCGATGGCAAGATAAGGTCGGCAACCTTACCCTTGTACCGTGGATCAAGGAGAGTGGCCAGCCAGTAATGGTCCCTCTCCTTGATCCGAAGAATACGAGGATCCTTCCGCAGGCTTTGCAGGATTAGGGAGGCCATGCAGCATAGGTTAGCTGAGGCATTCGGTCCGGAGTCCTCTGGGTCACTAAGGGCAACATGATCCGCAGCTACCTCCTCCCAGCCACGTACAAGTCCACGTGTTTCTTGGGACTGTAAATCATCCCTACAAGACTGCTGCTGCTGATGCTGAGTGCCAGCCTCCACCTCCATGCTGACACAATCATCCTCCTCCTCCTCTTCCTCCTCCTCATCCTCTTCCTGTGATCCGAAGAATACGAGGATCCTTACGCAGGCTTTGCAGGATCAGGGAGACCATGCAGCATAGGTTAGCTGAGGCATTCGGTCCGGAGTCCTCTGGGTCACTAAGGGCAACATGATTCGCAGCTACCTCCTCCCAGCCACGTACAAGTCCACGTGTTTCTTGGGACTGTAAATCATCCCTACAAGACTGCTGCTGCTGATTCTGAGTGCCAGCCTCCACCTCCATGCTGACACAATCATCCTCCTCCTCCTCTTCCTCCTCCTCATCCTCTTCCTGTGTGATGGGTGGCACAGCAGGAACACTGTCTGGATAAAGGGGGCCTTGAGAGGCAAGGAAGTCCTCCTCTTCCTGCCTCTGTTCTGCCTCAAGTGCCCTGTCCATTATTCCACGCAGCATATGCTCCAAGAGGTGGACAAGACGTACAGTGTCACTGATGCATGCACTGTCACTGCTCACCATCCTTGTGGCCTCCTCAAACGGTGACAGGACAGTGCATGCATCCCTGATCATGCCCCACTGGCGTGGTGAGAAAAAACCGAGCTCCCCTGACCCTGTCCTGGTGCCGTAGTCGCACAGGTACTCATTGATGGCCCTCTGCTGCGTGTGCAGCCGCTGCAGCATGGCCAACGTTGAGTTCCACCTGGTGGGCATGTCACATATAAGGCGGTTCTTGGGCAGGTTCAACTCCTTTTGGAGCTCAGCCAGCCGAGCACAGGCATTAAATGATCAGCGGAAATGCACACAGACTTTCCTGGCCTGCTTCAGGACATCCTGTAAGCCGGGGTACCTGCCCAAGAACCGCTGCACCACCAGGTTAAGGACGTGAGCTACACAGGGCACATGGGTCAGTTGTCCCTGTCGGAGGGCGGAGAGGAGGTTGGTGCCATTGTCACAAACCACCATTCCTGGCTTAAGCTGGCATGGCGTCAACCACCTCTCGGCCTGCCCCTGCAGAGCTGACAAAACATCCGCCCCAGTGTGGCTCCTGTCCCCCAAACAAACCAGCGCAAGCACGGCATGGCATCGTTTTGCCTGCGTACTTGCGTAGCCCCTGGAACGCCTACGGAGCACCGCTGGTTCTGAGGACAGAGCACTGGAAGAGGCCATGGAGGAAGAAGAAGAGGAGGGGGTGGAGGAGAGAGGTGTGTCACAACCAATAGTAGCATTTTGGAGGCGTGGTGGCGGAACAACCTCCAACACTACTGCACCTTGTCCTGCATCCTTCCCAGCTGCCAGAAGAGTGACCCAATGGGCCGTGAAAGACAGGTAACGTCCCTGTCCATGCCTGCTGGACCATGAGTCAGCGGTAATATGCACCTTACCGCTGACCGCCCTGTCCAGCGAGGCAAGGACATTGCCTTCCACATGCTGGTAGAGAGCCGGAATCGCCTTCCGTGAGAAAAAGTGGCGTTTGGGGACCTGCCACTGAGGAACCGCACATTGTACAAACTCACAGAAGGGGGCCGAGTCTACCAACTGAAAAGGCAGCAGTTGAAGTGCTAGCAATTTAGCCAAGCTAGCATTCAACTGCTGGGCATGTGGATGGCTGGGAGTGAACTTCTTTCGCCGGTTCAGCAGCTGGGGCAGGGACATTTGCCTGCTATAATCGGACGTGGGTGTACTGCTAGCACAGTTCCCGGAAGCACTTGGCTGTGACACACCTAATTCTACACCTTCATTCCTCTCAGAGCAGGTTTCAGAGAGGACTGAAGGTCTAGTGGGGTTGGAGATGCCAGCTGATGAGGAGCAAGGAGAGGTCCGCTTTGTTCTTTGGTGTGGGTCTTTGAGGTACGCTTGCCAACGAGCTGCATGGCAGGTCAACATATGTCTGGTCAAGCATGTGGTGCCCAAGCGGCTGATGTTTTGGCCACGCGAGATACGCTTGAGACATATGTTGCAAATAGCAGCGGTGCGATCTGATGCACTCGTCTCAAAAAAGGCCCACACCAAAGAACTTTTAGAAAAACGCGCAGAGGCAGCGCCCTGCACAGGCGGAGCCCTGCGGTGTGATTCAGTCGGTGTGCTGCCCCTAAGCTGGCCCCCGGAGGGCATCCTGCCTCGTTGGACATGTGCCTCCTCCTCCTCCTCCTCACTCCTTCCAGGCACCCATGTGGAGTCAGTGCCCTCATCATCCCCTCCCTCTTCATCGCTGTAGCAAACCTGGCAGTATGCTGCAGCTTGTGGAACATGACTGCCAGATTGCTGTCCTTCTTGAGCATCCCCTCTCTCTGCGCTCACGCTACTGCCTTCCTCTAGCTGAGTGTCATCATCAGAGCCTACAAAACACTGGGCATCCTCCTGGAGCATGTACCCAACACTGTGCTCAAAGAGTTCAGGAGACTCCTCAGGAGGACGTGGTGGGTCTAGGGAAGGAGTCACTGATGATGACATTGAGAGGAGGGAAGACGATGCGTTGGCAGCTGCTTTGCTAGTACCCTGAGACTGGGTGAGAGAGGATGAGGAGGATGAAGAGGGCTTGGTCATCCACTCTACCAAGTCGTTGGCATGTTGCGGTTCAACATGTCCAGCTGCCGAAAAGAAGGACAAGCGTGTACCATGGCCACGTGCTGATGACAATGCACCGCGTCCACGACCAGCACTGTTGTCTCTAGACACAGAGCCTGCTTGCCCTCTTTTATCGGCTCGTGCCTGTCTGCCTCTCCTTGCTGGCCTTCCAGACATGGTAATGGCCTGAAGGGAGTTGGGTAAAACAGCAGTTGGGTAGTGTATATTGTGCTGGAGGCACACAACACCCACTAACTCCTGCAGATGCCTTTATTATAGAACACCAGAGATAAAAGGGTATACTGTAATGGAGTCACACAACACCCACTAAGCCCTGCAGATGCCTCTATTAGAGAACAGCAATAAAGGGTAGATACAGGTGTATATTGTGCTGGAGGCACAAAACACCCACTATCTCCTGCAGATGCCTTTATTATAGAACACCAGAGATAAAGGGGTATATACAGATGTATACTGTGCTGTGCTGGAGGCACACACAACTTCCAATAACTCCTGCAGATGGCAAGTGGGCTCAAATAGAGAAGAGCTATGTAGGTGGATATAGCGGTGTGTACAGGGTACAGAGCACGCAGACAGCACGCACTCCTAACACTACTGACTGCAAGCTCTATTATAAAAGATAGATCACTAGCTATATAGGTGAGGTGAATATAGCGGTGTATACTGTGGTCAGGGCACGCAGACAACAACCACTACAGAAGAGCAAGATCGAAAATCGGCCGATAACGATCGGTGTATACTGTGTTGAAGGTACACAGAACACCCACTAACTGCTTCAGACGCTGGCGGCCTTATATAGTGTGGGGCGTGTACTACACAGCCTGAGCTATGATTGGCCACAGGCATCCTGCCTGTGGCCAATCATGGCTCTCCTCGCTGCTGGCGCTGTGGTTGGCCAAGCATGCGGGGTCACAGTGCATGCTTGGCCAATCATGAGCCAGCAATGCACTGCGATGACGCAGTGCATTGTGGGCCATGAGCGCCACACGAATTTGGCGCGAACGGCCCATAACGTTCGGAATTCGCCGAACGGGCGAACAGCCGATGTTCGAGTCGAACGTATGTTCGACTCGAACACGAAGCTCATCCCTACTTGGCAATACAGTTATGCCCCGTACACACACGGTCGGATTTTCCGACGGAAAATGTTCGATGGGAGCTCTTTGTTGGAAATTCTGAAATTCTGAAATTCTGTGTGTAGACTCCATCGGACAGTTTCCATCGGAATTTCCCTCGCACAAAATTTGAGATCTGGTTCTCAAATTTTCCGAAAACAAAATGCATTGTCGGAAATTTTGATCGCGTGTACACAATTCCGACGCACAAAGTTCCACGCATGCTCAGAATCAAGCAGAAGAGCTGCACTGGCTATTGAACTTCATTTTTTCTCGGCCCGTCGTACGTGTTGTACGTCACCGCGTTCTTGACGTTCTCAATTTCCGACCAACATTGTGTGACCGTGTGTATGCAAGACAAGTTTGAGCCAACATCCATTCCAACAGCATCCCCAGGTCTCCCCCTCTCTTTCGGGAAAAAATCCATGGATTTTGTTGTTGGAATGTCCGATCAATGTCCAATCGTGGGAACGGGTAATAATTCCCAGGTCGGATGATAGGAGTTTTAAAAAGTCCCAAAATCTACAATTTTGTTTAGGTCAACCTGTTCCAGAAGTATTTTTTAACCTGGGCATTTGGGACTACTTTGTTTTTCGCTGGCTGGTTTGAAACTGTGCTGGGGTCTGGGGACCCCCTTTGCATTCTTTGCCCAGGTGCACCTTCCCTTGTTTGCTAGTTTTAAACGGATCAGAGCAGCTGACTTTTTGTTTTTTTCCTTTACAGAAAGGTTTCATTCATTGACTGGAGCGCCCCTTTAAATCCATGGTAGGGCTTTCAAATCGTTCATTTAGGTCACCACTAGACTATTCTACAAGCAGGCCAAGGATTAAATATAGTTTTGGATCTCCTGCCTGGCTCTCAGCGCGGGGCTCCCCTTGGTGTAAGGTGATACTAAATCACCGAATGGCATCTGTCCCCACAACCCCCACCCCCCCACTTGGTATCGATCGATCAGGGTCATAGCTCTGAATTCACAGACAGCTGACAGGCAAGACATCTGAACATGTCCCTCTTTAGCAGTGATGACCTGGTATTATCACAAGGCAGGGGGGACTCCGGTATTTTAACCACGTCACCCCTCCTGGCCGGAGTCTCATCCTCCAAGTCACCACCTGATCCACTCTTTATAAAGCAGAGTAGATGTGCTAATCACCTGATAATTTGTAACCTTCAAACCTCGTTAGTCATTGCTTTTGGCTTGGTGTACCTCTGTTAAAGGGGTTGTAAAGGTTCATTTTTTATTTTCTAAATAGGTTCCTTTAAGCTAGTGCATTGTTGGTTCACTTACCTTTTCCTTCGATTTCCCTTCTAAATGTTTTTTTTCTTTGGCTGAATATCTCACTTCCTGTTTCTCCTCAGTAAACTTCACACCATCATCCGAGTGGTGGTTAGTCAGCCAGAACAGCTTACTGAACAGCTTACTGAGGAGGAACAGGAAGTGAGAAACTCAGACAAAGAAAACAAAGAAAAAAGGAAAAGAAATCGAAGGAAAAGATAAGCGAACCAACAATGCCCTAGCTTAAAGGAACCTATTTAGAAAATAAAAAACGAACCTTTACAACCCCTTTAACCTGTTCAGGTCTACACATATCAGCAAAGGCAAAATAAGATACATTTCAATCAAAACTCATTGGAATTGTGGACAGAGTAGGGAAGTGCTAGAGCGTATGCCAGTCTTTCAACTTCTATGAAAAGGATTCCCCCATAACTTGGAAAAAAAGTGATGGAGAAATGCCTTCGAGCTAGAAAAATGGAAAATTGTATCAATAGCCACCATATTTTTAATTTCCTGGTGCCTAAACATTCTGATCAATATTCCTATCACACACGTTCCTGGTATCTATGGCTTATAAAGTGGTGGGTGCTGCAGCGATTACCAGTTGGGTCCTGGAAACATGAAACAAGCGTACATATTCGCCAGCACACCATGGATCGGCAATTTTCATTCAAAAGGTTTTAATGGAAAGGATCACATCACAAAGGAAGGTGCAACGTTTCACAGCCACGCAGGACCCCTTCATCAGGCATGTCACATTGTACCTTCCTTTGGGATGTGATCCTTTCCATTAAAACCTTTTGGACGAAAATTGCCGATCCATGGTGTGTGTGCCAGCGAATATGTACGCTTGGTGCCTAAACATGGCGGCAAACATGTGATAGTGGCTCCACCCCAACTACTCATAGGACTACTGATATTTATAAATGTTTCCCCCTATTCTTGTAAATAGCATCAACATTAGGGGGTGGGATATTGTATGCTGCCATGCTTCGGCACCAGGAGTATTGTCACAATTTTTTGTCTTCCTGGGACCAACATGGCATCACATGGCCACTGTAAATGACTAGCCAGATGGGAAAATAATTTAGTTAGAAACAGAATGAAAAGGAAGTAGCCACAACTCTGCTGCTAAAGTCTACTGTGAAGGAACCCTCTTGGGTGCTCCCGCCAAACAGTGCCTCCTGCCCTCCAAACCCTTCCAGCAGAACGAGAGCTAATACCAGCCCTTTTACCCCAGTCCTCATACACAGGCAAGATGTTGAGGTAAAGCCAAAGGAATGACTCTTTATTGAACAGAAAAACGGGTTTTTATACACTTCAAAAGGACATTCACCACATAAACAATAAAACCAAAATATCACACAATGGGTACATAATGAGGTAGAGTTGGCACAAGGCTAATACAATCATGTAGGAACAGCCAGCAGACAGAAACAATAGGCAACTCAATTAACTCAATTAACAATGGGAATTCACACCTAGGAGGTACACAATGGGACAAAGACACTTAATACATAACACCTTAAACAGACTATAGCAGGAGACATCAGTATGAGGTTGCTTTGACCTGATCATATTGACATCTATTCTGAGTCTCACAGTTAAGAGCAGTCATTGCTAGTTTGGGCATAGAGGCCCCCAAATATGTTCTTTGGTCCTCCAGTTCCCAGAGTCTGTGTGTTTTGGGGAGACATGGACTTGAATCCAAAGCACTCCAAGGGTCCCCCAGGCACCTCCCAAAGAGTAGTGCTCCCTTAAAAGCCAGGGCCCATAGTCAGTAGGCGAGAGGCCACCCTGCAGTCCCCTCCAAAAGCCCCTGTCCTGGTTGAGTCTGTAAAATCCACTAACACCCAGGTTTCAGGGGCCACAATGTAATGTGCCAGGTATATATGGAAAAACAACCAAATAGACCCTCAACGGATGGCCTCCTGAGAAGCGCCAGCAAAAGCTGCTCAGAATGCTGCTGTTCCTCTGGTTGAATGAGCAGGCAGCACTGGAGAATCACTCAGGGGCCACAATGTACTGTGCCAGGAATATATGGAAAAACAACCAAAGAGACCCTCAACGGATTGCCTCCTGAGAAGCACCAGCAAAAGGTTGCTCAGGATGCTGCCGCTCCTCTGGTCGAATGGGCAGACAGCATTGGAGAATCATCCATTAGCCGTGTATGTCCTGTGGATCAGCTTGTCACTGGTGATGTTAGTGGCGGTTATGCCGCGTACACACGTAGCCAACTATCCGACAGGCTTAGTCTGGCGGACTTCCCGCCAGACTGTCCGTCGGACTTTCCGAATGGGCTACTTGCCCACACACGGCACTTTTTCAGCGGACTAATACGGCGTACTAAGTCCGCCGTACTATCCGCCCTACTTTTGAAATGAACGGACTCGCCCACACACTCGCCCACACACGCGGAGGAAAGTCCGCTCATTTCGAGCGCGTCTCCAGGTAGGCGGGGCCCGCGAAGGAGACGTCGCTGGCCCCGCCACCTGGTATGGACTTAAAGGGGAACCCCAACGCCGAAAAAAATCGGTGTGGGGGTCCCCCCAGGTCCACATCAGACCTTTGTCCGAGCACGCTACCTGGCCGGTCAGGAAAGGGGGTGGGGACGAGCGAGCGCCTGCGCCTGCCTCCTGAGCCGTACCAGGCCGCGTGCCCTCAACATTTTGGGTGCCTTGGGGAAGGGGGGCCGCGCGGCCCCCCCACCCCAAAGCACCTTGTCCCCATGTTGATGAGGACAAGGGCCTCTTCCCGACAACCCTGGCCGTTGGTTGTCATGGTCTGCGGGCGAGGGGCTTATCAGAATCCGGCCCCCCATCCTATGTGAATGAGTATGGGGTACAATGTACCCCTACCCATTCACCTGTGAAAAAAACACAACACAGGGTAAAAATTGTTTATTGCACAGCTCCGGGGGTCTTCCGTCTTCGGGGGTCTTCTCGCCGGACTCCTCCGCTATCTTCTTGTAGCTCTTTTACTAGCGGAGGAGCCCGGCTTTCTTCCTCGCCGCGGCCTCTTCTTCCGACTTCGGGGGTCTTGTCCCCCTCTTCGGTTCTTCTGCCGGGCCACCGCGCCTTCTTATAGCTCATTTACAGGCGGTGGCCCGATCTTCTGTCGCCGTCGCCGCCGCCGCCTTCTGTTCTGTTCTTCTCTTCTTCTTCTTCTTCAGAAAAACATGTCGCAGAATACATTTTGGCCAAAATTTATAAAGAAATTATAAATTCGTAAATTTGAGAATTCGAAAATCCGAAAATAAGAAAATCCGAGAAAAAAAAAGAAATAAAATTTGTAAATTCGAAAATTCTGAAAATTCAAAAATACAAAAATGTGATAATTCTAAAAATAAGAAAATCCGAAAAAAAGAAGGAAAATCCAAAAATTCAAAAGAAGAATTAAAGTATAGGTATTGGTATTTCCTTTCAAATTTGTAGCCATTAGTAGCATTAAAAAAAAACGAAAAATCGAAAAAAAATTCCAGTATAAATACCATAGTTTGTAGGTGCTACAATGTTCAGGCAAACCAATCAATAAACCCTTATTGGGATTTTTTATTTTATTTTTATCAAAAAACATGTCGCAGAATACATTTGGGCCAAAATTTATACAGAAATTATAAATTCGTAAATTTGAGAATTCGAAAATCCAAAAATAAGAAAATCCGAAAAAAAAGAAATAAAATTAGTAAATTTGAAAATTCAGAAAATTCAAAAATCCCAAAATTCGATAATTCGGAAAAATAAGAAAATCCGAAAAAAAGAAGGAAAATCCAAAAATTCAAAAGAAGAATTAAAGTATAGGTATTGGTATTTCCTTTCAAATTTGTAGCCATTAGTAACATAAAAAACAAAACGAAAAATCTAAAAAATTCCAGTATAAATACCATAGTTTGTAGGTGCTACAATGTTCAGGCAAACCAATCAATAAACCCTTATTGGGATTTTTTATTTTATTTTTATCAAAAAACATGTCGCAGAATACATTTTGGACAAAATTTATAAAGAAATTATAAATTCGTAAAATTTGAGAGTTTGAAAAAAAGAAAACCCGAAAAAAAATGAAATAAAATGTGTACATTCGAAAATTCTGAAAATTCGAAAATTCGAAAATCCAAAAATTCGATAATTCGAAAAAATAAGAAAATCCGAAAAAAAGAAGGAAAATCCAAAAATTCAAAAGAAGAATTAAAGTATAGGTATTGGTACTTCCTTTCAAATTTGTTGCCATTATTAGAATAAAAAAAAAAACGAAAAATCTAAAAAATTCCAGTATAAATACCATAGTTTGTAGGTGCTACAATGTTCAGGCAAACCAATCAATAAACCCTTATTGGGATTTTGTTATTTTATTTTTATCAAAAAACATGTCACAGAATAAATTGCACATAGCCAAAATTTATAAAGAAATTAGATTTTGGCCAAAATGTATTCTGCGACATATTTTTTGATAAAAATAAAATAAAAAATCCCAATAAGGGTTTATCAATTGTTTTTTTATTGGATATGTTTTATAACTGAAACTTATTTTTTTTTCATTTATATATATAAAAAAAAAAAAATATGATCAAATGCCACCAAAAGAAAAGCTCTGTTTGTGTGAAAAAAAAAAAAAAAAAATTATATAAATTTAATTTGTGTACAGCATTGCATGATCGCACAATCGCCAGTTAAAGTAGCGCAGTGCTAAATAGCAAAAAATAAATAAAAATGTCCTGGTCATGCAGGGGGGGGGGGGGGGGGTAAATTCTTCCAGAAGATGAACATGTTGTTGCTTTTTTCAGCACGGAGTGTCCCTTTTTTATTCTGGTGTCCTCCATTGTATAAAAGTACCTGAAGGTTTATATTTAGTCTGGCAGCTGTGTGATTGCTAATGAAGAGTCAGGGACGGGATGAATGGGCCATTACAGAGCCGTATCATTGCAATCTGTTTACAGCAGTACAGCATGACCCATCCAATGTATTCCTGTTGCTCAGTGACCAGTAATGTAATTATGACATCAGACGTATTTCTGATGGCTGACCCAGGTAGCAAGCCTGAGCATTCTTCTCTGTTATGCCCGGGATATCCTGCTGACATCAGGTTACTGTCATTCCTCCCACACTGCCGGATCACAAGCATATCCAGTTATCCTCGGCTCCCGAATTAGTCAGTGAAAAAACCCCTTTTATACAAGCCCAGTGACATTATTAAAACATGAAAGAGGTCCAACTTCCAAGTGTATGCCCAGCCAAAAAAACATATTTTCTGTTTTGAATAGGGTGGCTTAGGGTTAGAGCCCACGTTAAATAGTTACATAGTTAGTCAGGTTGAAAAAAAAGACACAAGTCCATCTAGTTAAACCTATAAAAGGAAAAAAATATATATAATCATACAATCCTATATACACAATCCTACACCGAAAGTTAATCCAGAGGAAGGCGAAAAACCCCAGCAAAGCATGATCCGATTTGCTCCAGCAGGGGGGAAAAAAAATCCTTCCTGTAGACATTGCCGAAAAACTTTTTCGTTTCATTTGTTTTTTTTTTGTTTGTTTTTTCCTTTTTGCAGGTCATTTGTTATGATCGCAACATGTAAATTCATAAATTCGAAAATTCATAAATTCGTAAAATTCGAGAATTCTAAAATCCAAAAAAAAAAAAAAAAAAAGAAAGAAAATTCGTAAATTCAAAAATACGTGAATTCGTAAAATTTGAGAATTCGAAAATCCAAAAATAAGAAAATCTGAAAAAAGAAAGAAAATTTGAAAAAATTTGTAAATTCGTAAACTTCGATAATTTGGAAATTCAATAATTCGAAAATCAGAAAATAAGAAAATCCGAAAAAATTCGTAAATATCGGAATAATAACTAACTAATAATAACTAACTATTAAATTATAGGTATTGGAATTTCCTTTCAAATTTGGCTGTTAGTGAACGTAACGAATATGAATTTAATTATCCGAAATAATGAATGGAACAGAACGAATTAATAATAAATAATAATAATAATTTTTTTTTCTTATTAATATTATTGGTATTTATTAACTTTGAAGTGTATGCCCAACCAAAAAACATATTTTCTGTGTTGAATAGGGTGGTTTAGGGTTAGAGCCCATGTTAAGTCAGGTTGAAAAAAGACACAAGTCCATCTAGTTAAACCTATAAAAGGGGGGAAAATAAATAAATAAATAATATATGTATATATAAAAAAAATATATATATATATATATATATATATATATATATATATATATATATATATATATATATATATATATATATATATATATATATATATATATATATATACACCATATACACAATCCTATACCTAAAGTTACTCCAGAGGAAGGTGAAAAACCCCAGCAAAGCATGATCTGATTTGCTCCAGTAGGGGGGAAAAATTCCTTCCTGCAAACATGTGCACTGCCAAAAAAAAAAATTTGTTAGTTTTCGCTCCATTCATTTTTGTTTTGTTTTTTTCATTTTTTGGGTCATTTGTTATGATTGCAATACGTAAATTCATAAAATTGCAAATTCGTCAATTCGTAAAATTTGAAAATCCAAAATAAGAAAATCTGAAAAAAAATAAAATTCGTAAATTTAAAAATTTTGTAAAATTTGAGAATTCGAAAATCCAAAAAAAAGAAACTCAATTTGTAAATTTGAAAATTCAGAGAATTAGAAAATTCGAAAATCCAAAAATTCCATAATTCGAAAATTCTAATTTGGCTGTTAGTGAACATAATGAATACAAATTTAATTATCCGAAATAAAGAATGGAATAGAATGAATTAATAATAAATAATAATAATAATAATACATTTTTCTTATAAATTTTATTGGTATTTATTAACTTTGAAGTGTATGCCCAACCAAAAAACATATTTTCTGTTTTGAATAGGGTAGTTTAGAGTTAGAGCCCACGTTAAGTCAGGTTAAAAAAAAGGCACGAGTCCATCTAGTTAAACCTATAAAAGGAGAGAAAATAAATAAATTTTATATATATGTGTGTGTGTATATATCTCATACAATCCCATATACACAATCTTATACTTAAAGTTACTCCAGCAAAGCATGATCTGATTTGCTCTAGTAGGGGGAAAAAATTCCTTCTTGTAAAAATGTGCACTGCTGAAAAATGTGTTTGTTTTCGTTTCATACGTTTTTTTTTTTGGGTCATTTGTATATTTGTAAATTCGAAAATCCGAAAATTCGAAAATCTGAAAATAAGAAAGAAAATCCTAAGACTCGAAAGAACAAAAATCCAAAAATTCTAAATAATAGCTAACTAACTAATAATAACGAACTATTAAATTATAAGTATTGGAATTTCCTTTCAAATTTGGCTGTTAGTGAACGTAAGGAATACGAATTTATCCAAAGTTCAGAATTATCCGAAATAACGAATGCCTTATCTAAACAAATGAAACAGAAAAAATTTATAATAATAATAATTATTTTTATTATTATTATTATTATACAGGATTTATATAGCGCCGTCAGTTTACGCAGCGCTTTACAACATGAGGGCAGACAGTACAATTACAATACAGTTCAATACAGGTGGGGGGGGGGGAGATTGGAGAGCCCTGCTCGTTAGAGCTTAGAATATAGGAATAGGAATAAAAATTTTTTTTTTTTATTATTATTATTATTACTTATTATTATTAATTAATTTAGATACGGACTTCGTTATTTCGGATAATTCGTAACTTCAGATAAATTCGTATTCATTCCGTTCACTAACAGCCAAATTTGAAAGGAAATTCCAATACCTATAATTTAATAGTTAGTTATTATTTAGAATTTTCTAATTTTCGTTCTTTTTTTTTTCGGATTTTCGAATTGACAAATTTACGAATTTAGGAATTGCGATCATAACGAATGACCCGAAAAACAAAAAGCAAAACAAAAAAAAAGTGAAAATCCAATACCTATAATTTAATAGTTATTATTTCAGATATGTTAATTTTTAGGTATTTGGATTTTCTCATTTTGAATTTGCGAATTTTTTAATTTTCAAATATTCAGAAAAATTAATTAGTTTTTCGTAAATTTGGATGTGTCCGAATTAACGAATTTGTCGAAATGAGCTAAAGAAAGAATTCGGAACGAAACAAATTGCACATGTCTGATCCCCCGAGAGGCAATCAGATATTCCCTGGATCAAATTTACCTATAAATGTCAGTACCCAGTTATATTATGTACCGTATATACTCGAGTATAGGCCGACCCGAATATAAGCCGAGGCCCCCAATTTACCCCCAAAAAAACTGGCAAACTTATTGACTCGTGTATAAGCCGAGGGTGAGACATGCCTGTCCATCCCTGTGTGTGTGTCCGTCCATCCCTGTGTGTCCGTCCATCCCTGTGTGTCTGTCCATCCCTGTGTGTCCGTCCATCCATCCCTGTGTGTGTGTGTGTCCATCCATCCATCCATCCCTGTGTGTGTGTGTCTCCATCCATCCATCCATCCATCCCTGTGTGTGTGTGTCTCCATCCATCCATCCATCCATCCCTGTGTGTGTGTGTCTCCATCCATCCATCCATCCCTGTGTGTGTGTGTATCCATCCATCCCTGTGTGTGTGTGTGTCTCCATCCATCCATCCATCCGTGTGTGTGTGTCTCCATCCGTGTGTGTGTGTGTGTGTGTGTGTGTGTGTGTGTGTGTGTGTGTGTGTGTGTGTGTGTGTCCAGCCTACCTGTGTCCCAAGCCTTTGTCCCGAGCCTCCGTCCCGTGTCGTGCCTTGCCTTCGTCCCGTCCCGTCCCGTCCCGTGCCGTGCCTTGCCTTGCCTCCGTCCCGTGCCCTCTTCGTCGGCGGCTATTGTAAAATTCAAAAGCCGCGCCTCCTCCTTCGCCTGTGATAGGCGGAACACTGAATTTCCCAGCAGCCTGTGTTCCGCCTATCACGGACGTCGTATCATCCTCGTCCGTAGTACGAGGATGAGACGATGCCCGTGATAGGCGGAACACAGGCTGCTGGGAAATTCAGTGTTCCGCCTATCACAGGCGAAGGCGGAGCCGGAGGCGCGGCTTTTGAATCATAGAATGGCCGCTGTCTGTCTGCTCGACACGCTGATCGAGCGGGCAGACAGCGATGACTCGAGTATAAGCCGAGGGGGGCACTTTCAGCCTCAAAAAAGAGGCTGAAAATCTCGGCTTATACTCGAGTATATACGGTACATGAAATAATCCAGGCCTTTTTTAAAGCAATCTACTGAGCGGGCCATAACCACCTCTGGAGGGAGTCTATTCCACATTTTCACAGCTCTTTCATGTGGTCGGACTTCCTGACGACAAAATGCATCGGATTTTTTCCGACAGATTTTGGCCCAAGCATGTCTTGCATACACACCGTCGCACAAAGTTGTTGGAAAATCCGATCGTTCCGAATGCGGTGACATACAACACGTACGACGGGACTATAAAGAGGCCAGTAGCCAATAGCGTTTGTCTCGTAATTTATTCTGAGCATGCGTGGCACTTTGACCGTCCACAGTCTACACACTATCGTAATTTAAACGATCGGATTGTGTTGTCGGAAAATTTTAGATCCAGCTCTCAAACTTTGTGTGTCGGAATTTCCGACGGAAAAAGTCCGATGGAGCCCACACACAATCGGAATTTCCAACAACACGATCCGATACGATCCTCCATGCCTCTTATCAGTTTGGTCAGGGCCATCTTTAATATTGATTGGGTCTTGGGCAAACATTTTCTTGGGACCTCCTGAATCCACTTATCAACTATAAGTTGCAGGCTCAAGGGGCAGCTGTTGTGGGCCCCACAACAATGACTGGGCCCGGGGCAGCTGTCCCTTTTGCCCTGCTTTACAGTGGTTGTAAACCCTTACAAACCACTTTGACCTACAGGTAAGTCTAGATTAAGGCTTACCTGTAGGTCCAAGAAATATCTCCTTAACCCCTACACGGTTTAGGAGATATTTACAAAAAGACAAGCACCGCTGTCTATGGCGCATATGGCGTAGACAGCGGCGCACAGGCGCACTGGGCATGCCGCTGCTAACAGCGATATGCCGTTAGAGGCGGCTCCCGCGCGCATACATGGGAGTGACGTCATCGCTGCTCCGGCGCTGTGAGTGGCTGGAGCAGTGATACCCGGAAGAAGATGGACGCTCCGTGCTACAGGGGACAGCGGTGACATCGCTGGCTCCTGTGTCAGGTAAGTGACACATAATGGGCTACTATACTATTATTACTATTCTTATTTTTAAATTTTTTATTCAGCCGCCGCCGCTAGAGGTCCATGGCCGACGGAGACAATGTCTCCACCGGCCGCCATTTTCCCGAAGACCACAACAATTACTGTTTAGTAATGGCCAGGTGGCTGCCAATAGAATTTGAGCTGTGGCAACGCCCACCACCCGCCCCGCTGCCGTCTGTCTGTGACCTGATGTGGGAAGGGGCGGGGTGGGCGGCGCTGCAGCTCAATTGCTATTGGCAGCCACCCGGCTTAGGCTAGTTTGTCCCATTCTGTTTAGTAATGGCAGCGGAGAGAGTCTCCACTGTTGGGAATGCCTGATGTAAGGAAAGGGGGGGCTCCATTGGGGGGATGCCTGGTGTAAGGGGGGACTCCGTTGGCAATGTCTGATGTAAGGAGGGACTCCGCTGGCAATGTCTTATGTAAGGGGGGACTCCGCTGGCAATGCCTGATGTAAGGAGGGGCTCTGCTGGTGACACCTGATGGCATCTGGTGGCAGGCGATGTGGTAGGTGACACGCTTAGGGCTTCCACTGATTCTGCATTATGGTGAGTTGAATAATTTCATTCTATATTACAATGTAATAATATAAATAATGCACGTCAATCATTCTGACACCATAACAACCATGGTGCCGCGATGATTGAAGTGCTAACACCAGGTGTTTGGAGTATCTTTATCTGCTGATTGTTAAACTTTCTAGAATACACATATTTCTATTGTTGTGTAGGATCTGGGCCTGCTGTCCCTCCATCCCTCTTTCTCTCCCTCTTTTTCTTTCTCTCACTCTTTCTTTCTCTCCCTCTTTCTTTCTTTCCACATTTTTCTACTACTGCAGTACAAACCTACAAACGAATAGCATTATACCCCCTGCAAAAAAGTGTCCCAAAGAATTTTTTTTGCAATGTTGGCAACTATGCCCAGATAGTAAAAAATCTCCGGGTCCCAAAATAGATTTTTTCTAAACAATGAGGTAAGCGAAAATCCAGTTTCCTGCTAATTAAGCAAAGGCCCTGGAGCCCCTCAACCTGCCTGGTTGAGAAACCTGGGTCAACATTACCCTGGTGTGGTACCACACTGTCACAACCTATAGTAATAAAAATAAAGATTAGAGGAAGGCTAAAACCACCCCAATTTATTTGTGTGTGTGTGTCCCCTGTTTCAGATTTTTCCTGTCACTAGGGCAACGCGTTTTGAGGGAAACAAGCCTTCCCTATTCTTTAGTGTTTGAGCAGTTGGCTGCCTTCAGTGCCGCCAGGAGACGTTAGTCTTTATCAAGCCTTAGCACAGGTCCCCCCAGTGCATTCTGTCTATGATTTTATTAACATCGACTGCTCAAAGCTCTGAAGAAGGAGCGGGGGGGGGGGGGGGGCTTGTTTCACCCTGAAACGCATGGACTGTGTTTGATTCTCTTAACCGTTTAATGTTTCAAAAAGTCCTTTAAGTGAGATGAACGTTTGTACCAGGCGCTCCTCCGTTCACATCCAAGAAATTAAGTAAACTCTGCTGACTTGGTTCTAGTAGTTGAAGAGACTCTCCTCTTCTACCTCCAGCACAGACTTTCTTGCAGAACTACAACTCCCAGGACCAGCTAGCACTGTAGGTTTGATCTAACAGAGACTCAGTTAGATCCTTGAGAATTGTCAGGTACTCACCAAGGCTGAGATGCTGAGAGAGGCTCCCCTTGCAATTGAGCGCACTCTACCCCTGAAAGTGGTACAGAGGGTATAGGGCACAGAGAGGCACTGGTCACCAGCAGGTTGATGGGATCTTGCATGAAGATCTCCCGTAGGGCTGATGTACTGTGCAAGGGTGGACTTGGTATCAAGCTGGAATAGGAAGCCCGGCCGGGGCTCTAACACCAAGGATCCAGAAGTAGAGACTGGAGCAGAGTCTTAAAGGAGGAGGCCGAGGGTCAAACACAGAAAGTCCAGCAGAAGCAAGTGCTTTAACTCAAGCCGGGGTCATACACAGGAAGCAGGTAGTAGAGAAGTCCTTTAAGCAAGCAAGGGTCATACACAAGAAGCAGGTAGTAGAGGAGTCCTTAGGCAAGCCGGGGTCAAAGTTCTGGAGAAGATCAGAGCAGGTCAGGGTCAATCTGGATCACCACAGGAAAATACAGGTAGCAGAACTTGGAACAGGAACACAGGAAGCTGAAAGACAAACTGGCAATTAGACAAGGGGCTGGACCGCCTTTTATAGGCCAGCCAGGGGGATCTCACGTTGTGCGTGATTTTGGCGCGCACGTGCCGCCACGCTGTATCACGCACCCGTATGCGCCGAAATGCTATTCTGCCGTGCAGGCACACAGGGAAGTGCTGATACTGGCAAGTTCCGCTTCTGCCATTTCTCTGACAAGAATTCCCTTTGCAGGCAGGGACCGCAAGTGCTAGCTGTCCTACCTGTGGCTACTGCTCCCAGTACCACATCTTCAGGCACTACCAGCTCTCCCGGCTGCAGCTGCCTCTTTACACTGCCCATGCCACCACAATACTCCCGACTGGCTCCGCACCCATCCCAGACTGCTCCATCCCAGTCCTCTCAGGCGTGCCTCCCGGTCCTCTGGGAGGACTCACCAGCCCTCTTGGCTGTTCCTTGTTCCTCCTGGAGACTTGCCTGGCAGTGTCCTGCTGCTGTCCTCTTTGCTCCCAGTGCCTCCTGGCCAGGACACCTCCGTGGTTTTGGGAAATTCGCCATCCACACACAAGCCAAGGCCCAACGTCACCCCCCCCCCCCCCCAGACTGGGGAGCTCCCTCAAAGGCTACGGCAGCCTAAAACTCCATCTCCAGCTTCCATCCAAACCCTTCCCCCCGGCTGGGCTGACCCTGAGTATTTGATGGGGGCCTGCCCACTGCCAATCCAAGCTGTGGATTGGTTAGAACTCTTAGAATACTCCAGGTAGCTCCACCTTACTTCCCCTCCCATTTTTCTAGAAGGTTCCAGTACATTCTAGAAATAGGGAGTCACCCAGCTCTCCCTGGATTTCTGCCCAACACAGGAAACAGAGAAAGCCTTGGCTGCCAAGCCTGCATAAATGTACCTGCTTTACAACAAAAAAAGCTTTCTACATTTATAGCACTAGAGGGTGCTACAATGGTATGCTTACCTCTCTGGCAGCTTCTGATGTCTACCTCCCTCAGTACTAGTGGTGCGTTTTTGACATAAGTCACTTCCAGAGTTGTCCAGAGCATGAAATACAGCCAGGGGCGGACTGACCATTGGGCTACTCGGGCACTGCCCGAGGGCCCCATGCCACTAGGGGGCCCCATCAGGGTTGCCAGCCTCAGTAAAACCAGGGGCAGTATGTAAATCCCGAGATTATAGCTGCCCCACCTCTCCAGTACCTTCTCAGCCAAAAGAAACATGTCTGTGTGTACTGTGTGTGTGATATTATACTGTGTGTGTGTTTGTGTATACTACGTGGCCCCATAATCTCTGATTGCCTGGGGGCCCCATAATCTCCTATTGCCTGGGGGCCCCATGAGTTGTCAGTCCGCCCCTGAATACAGCCAACGTATTTTGGGGAAAACAAACTCCCCTCTTCCTCAGGGCTTGAGTGGCCTACCGCCTTGTGGACCGTCCACCTTAGATATATTGCGGCCGCTCTGTGCCGGATCACGTACCTAGTATGTGATCCGCACGCCCCTGCTGCCCCAGCTGTGCGGCGATTGGCTGCAGGACCAACCAATCAGCGGGTGCGAGCTGCTGATTGGTCAGTGGCACCCACCGATCGGCTCCAGACATTACCGAAGAGAGTCCTGTTTAGGTAAACAAACACAGAGCTCTCTTCTGACAGCACATTGTGTAAAAAAAAAAAAAAACAGCACATTGCTTAATAAAAACAGCACACAGTGACACATGTTGGCCACACATTTAACTCCTTGATTGCCCTAGATGTTAACCCCTTCCCTGCCAGTGTCATTAGTACAGTGACAGTGCATATTGTTAACACTGATCACTGTATTGGTGCAACTGGTTCCCAAAAAAGCTTCACAAATGTCAGTTAGGTGTCCAATTGGTCCGCCGCAATATCGCAGTCCCACTATAAGTCGCTGATCGCTGCCATGACTAGTAGAAAGAATAAAAATTCCATAAAAATAGCATCGTTTGTAGATGTTGTATCTTTTGCGCAAACCAATCAACATATGTAGCAGAATACATATTGGCCTAAATTGATGAACCAATTTGATTTTTTACTCTTTTTTTTATTGGATGTGTTTTATAGCAGAAAGTAAAAAATATTGGGTTTTTTTTTTTTTTTCCAAAATGGTCCTTTTTTTTTCGTTTATAGCACCTACAGTGTATACAGCGCTCCTACACCGCCCCAAAGATGCTGCTTGCGAAAGCACTCGGGGCTTTCACATTGGAGAGACATGAGAGGCAGTTTTCAGGCACTTTACAGACGTTATTTTTAACACTAAAACGCCTGAAAACCGCCTCAGTGGGAAAGGGGCTCTTAAAGTGGTTGTAAACCCTTACAAACCACTTTGACCTACAGGTAAGCCTAGATTAAGGCTTACCTGTAGGTTCAAGAAATATCTCCTAAACCTACACGGTTTAGGAGATATTTACCCGAAGACAGGCACCACCGTAGACAGCGGCGCGCAGGCGCACTGGGCAGGCCACAGATCGCGGTGATATGCCGTAGATCGCGGCGATATGCCGCGAGTGTCGGCTCCTGTGCACATGCGCGGGAGTGACGTCATCGCGGCTCCGACAAATCACAGTGCCAGAGCAGCTAGACCCGGAAGTCGCTCTGGGATCCATGGCAGCGGCGAAGAGGAAGACGGAGGACCGCTTCGGGGCCTTCATTCTCAGGTAAGTTATTCATAATGAGCTAGTATGCTATGCATACTAGCTCATTATGCCTTTGCCTTGCAGGGTGTGTTTTTTATTTTTTTTACCTTTACTTCCTCTTTAAGCCCTTGTACACACGGTCGGACATTCCGACAACCAAATCCGTCAGATTTTTTCCGACGGATTTTGTCCGAAACTGTTGCATACATACAGTCGGACAAAGTTGTCGGAAAATCCAATTGTTCAGAATGTGATGACGTTATTTCGTTATGACGGGACTACGTTCAGGCTAGTAGCCAATAGCTTTGGTGTAGGAATTTGATCTGAGCATGCGTGGCACTTTGTCCGATCGGAATTCTCTACACATGATCGAACAAAGTCCGATCGGATCATGTTGTCAGAAAATTTTATAGCCAAGCTGGAAAAGTTGGTCTGTCGGATATTCAGACGGAAACAGTCCGATGGAGCCCACACACGGTCGGATTATCCGACAACACGGTCCGATCGGACATTTTCCGTCGGAATGTCCGACCGTGTGTACAAGGGCTTAGAATTTGATACTGCAAATTGCCCCATTACCCCTCTAACCTGGTTGCTTCCATTATGCAAATACTGACTTTTGGAATAGTCACCACCAAGGACCACCCATTGCGCACCTCCGAATGCAATGTGGGGCCTCAGCAACCTGCTGACATTTCTAAAACCATGAGGTTGTAAACTGCAGGCGCCCCTTGGCTTCATGGGTCTTCCATCACGTCCCATTTGCATTTTCATGGTAAGGTTACCAGCCGACGCCTGGCGCTTCCTTATCTTCATTTCTAAGGTTATTTTTGGCCATTGAAGGGAGTGACGGGTTTGCTTTGAGGCGGTGCAGTTTATTACCTTGTCCTTAAGCACTCAGCCCACAAAAGATGACATTAAAGTGCTGTTGCAATGATAATAAGCCGATGTCAGACACGGGCGATGACAGACGGGTGACAACGCTGACGGCGGGCGAAGATGAGAACACGTGGATGGAGACATTGTCTTCATTAAGGCTGCATATAGGAGCGATAACAGAGAGAGGTCGAAGGAATAAACTTATTAAGATTTCAGCTGCTCAGGGATAATCAGGAGTGTGTTGACAACAAGCAAGTATGAACGTCATTCTTGGCCCGGCATTTTGTGTAATATGGCTGCCAATGACTCTGGGGGGGGGGTGTTTTGGTATCGACACACCTGCCGTGCGTTGATGTGTTTTATCCCTCAGGCATTGAGATGTGAGCTTGCTTACGTGAGTGAGAAGAGGGTACAGTGCTTGCTTTGTCACCAACAACATGCCAGAGGTCCTGGACACAATGCGTGGCTTGTATTACCGTGGTATAGCTCAGACGAGGGGGCGCTGCATGTAAGGTTAGAAGAGAACTGCATTCAAGACTTTTACTATTTGTGTCTTTGTGGAATTAGAATGATCCAGGTGAACTTTCTGTAATAATCAACCAAATTTCTGTTAATTAATTCAGGACTTCTCCAGAGCCTCTCCCATCCTCTGGAATGCTCTACCCCAATCTGTCCGACTTTCTCCTACTTTGTCCACTTTCAGACGATCCCTGGAAACTCATCTCTTCAGAGAAGCCTATCTGGCCCCCACTTAGCAACTGTACATTTGTTTACTTTCTCCATCAGCTCATCCCCCACAGTTATTACCTCTTGTATCTCTTGACCTTCCCTCTTAGATTGTAAGCTCTAAGGAGCAGGGCCTTCTGATTCCTACTCAGTGGTAGCCCCCCATCAATTGCAGCCTCACTGTAACATCAATCACAGCCCCTGTGGCCATTAAAAGCAACCCCTGTGCCCATCAAACACAGCCACTGTGCCATCAAACGCAGCCATTGTGCATATTAAAAAAATGCAACCACTGTGCCCATCAAACTCAGCCACTGTGCCCATCAAACACAGCCATTGTGCCATCAATCGCAGCCACTGTGCCATCAAACGCAGCCACTGTGCCATCAAACGCAGCCACTGTGCCATCAAACGCAGCCACTGTGCCATCAAACGCAGCCATTGTGCCATCAAACCCACCACTGTGTCATCAAACGCAGCCATTGTGCCATCAAACGCAGCCACTGTGCCATCAAACGCAGCCACTGTGCCATCAAACGCAGCCACCGTGCCCATTAAAAAAATGCAGCCACTGTGCCCATCAAACGCAGCCACTGTGTCCATCAAACGCAGCCACTGTGCCCATAAAATGTGGCCATTGTGCCATTTCAAATGGTCCCACTGTGCCAGTAAATGCTGCCACTGTGCCATCAAATGCTGCCACTGTGCAGCATTGAATGCAGCCACTATGACATCATATGCAGCCACTGTGCCCATCAAATGCAGGCTCACTGTGCCCCATCAAATTCAGCCTCACGGTGCCTCATCAAATGCTCCCACTGTGCCCCATCAAACGCAGCCACTGTGCCATATCAAATCTGCCAGTGTGCCCCCCCCCGCCCACCGTCTGCACTTAGCCTGCCTCGGTGGGCACAGCACCTGTGCCCATTAGAAGCAACCCCTGTGCCCATCAAACACAGCCACTGTGCCATCAAACGCAGCCATTGTGCCCATTAAAAAAATGCAACCACTGTGCCCATCAAACTCAGCCACTGTGCCCATCAAACACAGCCATTGTGCCATCAAACGCAGCCACTGTGCCATCAAACGCAGCCACTGTGCCATCAAACGCAGCCATTGTGCCATCAAACACAGCCACTGTGCCATCAAACGCAGCCATTGTGCCCATTAAAAAAATGCAACCACTGTGCCCATCAAACTCAGCCACTGTGCCCATCAAACGCAGCCACTGTGCCCATCAAACCCACCACTGTGCCATCAAACGCAGCCATTGTGCCATCAAACGCAGCCATTGTGCCATCAAACACAGCCACTATGCCATCAAACGCAGCCACTGTGCCCATTAAAAAAATACAGCCACTGTGCCCATCAAACGCAGCCACTGTGCCTATCAAACGCAGCCACTGTGTCCATCAAACGCAGCCACTGTGCCCATAAAATGTGGCCATTGTGCCATTTCAAATGGTCCCACTGTGCCAGTAAATGCTGCCACTGTGCCATCAAATGCTGCCACTGTGCAGCATTGAATGCAGCCACTGTGACATCATATGCAGCCACTGTGCCCATCAAATGCAGGCTCACTGTGCCCCATCAAATTCAGCCTCACGGTGCCTCATCAAATGCTCCCACTGTGCCCCATCAAAAGCAGCCACTGTGCCATATCAAATCTGCCAGTGTGCCCCCCCGCCCGCCCTCTGCACTTACCCTGCCTCGGTGGTGGTGGGACAGATCCTCGATGTCTTGCCTGATAGGCATCCAATCACAGCACCTGTCGTTTCAGTCAATCAGGCGACGGGTAACAGATCTGAACACCTGATTGTCGGAGAGGTGGTTTAGTGTTAGCAAAGCAAATATTCATTCGCTTTTCTAACACAGCTGAGTGACCTGCGAGCGCCCAGCAAGGTGCTAGCAGGTCACCTTTTTTGACACCTATTAGAGCCTACGACTCAGGTGCTTAAAAAAACCTGCCTCTGTAATTCAGGTGCCCGAAAAGGGGCCGGGCACCTGAATAGGGGGTGGCAGCGGCGGCCATAGATAGATTCATGCAATGCCTGAATTTATTTATTGGTACTAGAGGGGGTGTCAGGAGAGAAGGGGCGGTGCCCGTGCACCCTTATGGACACACCGCCACTGTTCCTACTGTATTAAAGTGTATTGTATTTGTACTGTCTACCCTCTAGTTTTAAAGTGCTGTGTAAACTGTTGGCGCTATATAAATCCTGTATAATAATGATAATAATTAAAAAGAAAACAACTAAAGCCCAACGCCTGCCACTTTTTTTATGGTATTGGGCCCCCAGGCATGCTGAAAATAAAAGGGCAGCTCAGGCTGCAATACTCACCTGTAATCTGGAGATGCCTCTGTTATACGTCTATTCCACCACAAGATGCCTCCAGTTCTCGGGGTTGAATGAGGCTCAGCATACTCAGCGTACATATAGCCATACTATGAATGCATGGATCCCCTATAGCAGTGGTCATCAACTCCTGTCTTCAGGGCCCACTAACAGGCCAGGTTTGCAAGATATACATGACAGGTGATCTCATTTGCTGCTCAGTGATTGCCGTATTCTAGTCTGCATCTCCCCCAAGGTAATACATAAAACCTGGCCTGCCATGAAGGTAGGGTTGCCACCTTTTCTTCAAGCCAAACCCGAACACTTTTGGCGGCACAGGGCACATTTTCTTGTTGCAGTAAACATAGCTCCCAACTGTCCCTGATTTTGTGGGACTGTCCCTGATTTGGAGAAATGTCCCTCTGTCCCTCATTCCTCCTCATTTGTCCCTTATTTTGGTCTGATCTATATAGTTGCATATAAAATGCACTTTTTATCTTTCAAAAAATAGTTCCCAGTTCTAAACCTTTCATCCAATTTCTAAATTGCTGCATTTGTACATTTTAAAAGCCAATATAAAGGAATAGTGGTGGTAAAAAAAAAGCCCTTGTGGATTTAATTAACCTTTTTTCTTGGTTAATTCTTCTTTAAGGGGGTGTGTCAGGAGGCGTGTCTTATGCCTACATACGTTTGCTAGTAGGCGTCCCTCATTCCTATCTCAAAATGTTGGGAGGAATGCAATAAACACTATAGGATTATAAAAGACCTGGGACACATTTGGGTAATGTGTAATGTAGCGCACAGAGCGTGCCAGTGGGTGTGGCTAAATTGCTGCTGCTGGCATCATCCCCCCGCCCTTTAGTGACGCTAAAAACCGACCCCCCAAACAGCCGCCCGCAGCGGCAACAGATTTGGGTATGACTATCTCGGTTACTCGGGGAGCCACAGCCTGGTCTGAAAAATGTGTCCGGGTTTCAGGTGGACTGAAACCCGGACACATGATTCAAAACCCGAACCGTCCGGGTGAATCCTGGACAGGTGGCAACCCTACATGAAGGCCCAGGTTCAAGCACTTTCTTTTACAGGGTGACAACTATCTAGCAAATGTGCTCTTGCGTTGTCACCCATGCATCCCTGAAGGAGACTCCAAACCGCCATGTGGACACACATTGTGCAGGCATGGTCTATAGCAGTGGTCTCCAAATAGTGGCCCAGGGGCCGCATAAGGCCCTTTGCTTGCCTTTATCTGGCCCCTCTTCCCACTGATAGAAATGATGGGTACTATTTCTCAAGCTGATACCAACAATAGGGCACTATTCCCCCCACTGATACTAATGATGGGGCACTATTCCTCCCACTGATACTAATGATGGGACACTATTCCCCCCACTGATACTAATGATGGGGCACTATTCCTCCCACTGATACTAATGATGGGACACTATTCCCCCCACTGATACTAATGATGGGGCACTATTCCTCCCACTGATACTAATGATGGGGCACTATTCCCCCCACTGATACTAATGATGGGGCACTATTCCCCCCCACTGATACTAATGATGGGGCACTATTCCTCCCACTGATAATAATGATGGGGCACCATTCCTCCCATAGCGCAAGAAATAAAAAACACAGAGGTGATCAAATGCCACCAAAAGAAAGCTCTATTTGTGGGGGGAAAAAAGGGCATCAATTTTGTTTGGGTGCAATGTCGTACGACCGTGCAATTGTCAGTTAAAGCAGCACCGTGCCGAATCGTAAAAAGTGCTCTGGTCAGGAAGGGGGTAAATTCTTCCGGGGCTGAAGTGGTTAACATTGAATTAAATAGTATTTTTTGGTATGTCGTGCTCTGATGCAGATGCAGCGCAGTTCCACTTTTAAATGTCCTGGTCACGTCATCTGTCACCTGCCCAATGCTATCACACACGGTGCTTGTTAATAAATAAATAAAAAATAAAAGCCCCCCCAACACATACATACGAATGCAATCATGTGCATAACTCCCACACGTGTATACAAACAGCAATTGTCCAAGAGAGAATGCTAATTCTAGGGCAGTGATGGTGAACCTTGGCACCCCAGATGTTTTGGAACTACATTTCCCATGATGCTCATGCACTCTGCAGTGTAGTGGTGCATCATGGGAAATGTAGTTCCAAAACATCTGGGGTTCCAAGGTTCACCATCACTGTTCTAGGGCCATAGTTCACAGTTACCTTTACAATGATAACCTGTCAAGACTCACCTTAAAGTATCATCTATGAAAAATTTTAGGTACGGTTTTTGCCATTATTATGGGTGCAACCCTATCTTTTATATTTTACTAAAAAAAAGGTGGGTAGTATTTTGTGTGTGTGTGTGTGCATTAAATTGATTTTATTGTATTTTTTTTCCTGAAAATATGCATTTAACAAACAGCTACACAAATATTGTGCAACGTAAAAATTTGCAACTGCCACCATTTTATTCTCCAGAGACTCTGCTTTTAGAAAATATATAATGTTTGGGGTTTATAAGTATTTTTCTAGCAAAGAAAAATGTTGATTTTTTTTTTTTTTTTTTACACGTGCATGGAAACTGTAAAAATTGCCCCGGACGCAAAGTGGTTTATTTGCGCATGTGCACTCCAGCCCTGAACTGAAGTGCGTACACCCAAATGCATCATGCAATGGTTACAAGATGGCCCCCTGTTTTCCAGTATGATAGCAACAAGCATGCATACCAGTGGCAGGCTGTCAATTAGGGGCGCCCCCTCTCTCCACGCCACCCCCTATACGAATAATGTATAGATTCATGCATGGCCGCAGTGGCCACCCCCTATCCAGGCGTCTGGCCACTTTCAGAATTACAGCGGCGGGGGGGGGGGGGGGGGGGGGGTGTTTTTTGAAGCACCTGATTAGAGCCAGAGGCTCTAATAGAATTCAAAATAGGGTGGGCTCGGAGTGCAGAGCACTGCGCCTTAAGCCCACCCACATACCTCCCAACTTTTTGAGATGGAAATGAGGAACACCTACCAGCAAAAGTATGTAGGCATAGGACATACTCTTTGTCACGCCCCCTTAAAGGAGAATTGTACAAAAAAAAAAAAACAAGATTGGTTAATCCCACAAGTGCTTTTTTACCACTACTATTCCTTTATATTGGCTTCTGGAATTTACAAATGCTGCAATTTAGAAATCAGATGAAAGGTTTAGCGCTGGGAGACACTTTTTGATAGATAAAAAGTGCATTTTATATAGAACTATATAGATCAGACCAAAATGAGGGACAAATGAGGGGGAAAGAGGGATAAATCAGGGACAGGCCCTCCAAATCAGGGACAATTGGGAGCAATACACCCAGGTGTTACAGCAGCAATTGAATATTCATTGTTGTAACACTGATCCTCAATCCGGCCAATCAGAAGCAGGTCTGAGACCCGTTTTCTGACTGGCCAAAAAGAGATGAGTCCCAATTGGCCTCTGAGAAGGAGGGAGGAAACGCAGAGGAAGGGAGAGCTGCCGCCACCAAGGAGCAGCGAAAGCCACCAGTGAAGCGCTGCATAGATGGGGTAAGTGCAGCTGACCCGCCTGCCGACCTACTGACCAACTGTTTGCCGCCCCCCATAAAAAAAAATTACCACCGGCCACCACTGATGCACACCCGCCATAGGCTGGAGGCGCTTGCAAAGTGTGGCTCCATAGGAATCTGCAAAGCTGCGGAGTCACCCTTCAGATGGAACTGCGGAAGGGGGAACCCCCCCTCCCCAAGACAAAAAAAAAAAACAGCAAACGTAATAAGTCCTGCAGTATTCTGCATGCTTGAAATTGTTTAGCAAACTAAATGTCATCCAGTTAGGGTTCAAATATCTCAGTTATTTTATTTACCAGATCTATACATCTAACCTCAAAGGGAGACAGGTGTGGGGGGACAGAGGACTGCTGTCTCTCCCAGTCAGGGACATTTGGAGGCTCTGTAGCGTATTAGACTGTAAGCTCTTGTGTTGGTGATGAAATGCCGCTCGCTGTATAGAGAAGTTACAGAATATGACAGCAGTTGCTAATTCGCTCAGACAAATCTATCTCCCCTTATGACAGGACAGCTGCACCAGCCAAGACGTCCCGAGAGACAAGGGGGCAGCAGATGGCACATCACCACGACAGGGCAGCAGGCATGCTCCAGCCCTGACTCACTGTCTATATACGGGAGGAATCGTGAGCTGTGTGTGACTTTATTCAGCAGGGAGAACGATTGTAAGCTGTGTGACTGCAATATTAAACGAATGGGACTACAGTGGTGTGAAAAAGTGTTTGCCCCCTTCCTCATTTCCTGTTCCTTTGCATGTTTGTCACACTTAAGTGTTTCGGAACATCAAACCAATTTAAACAATAGTCAAGGTCAACACAAGTAAACACAAAATGCAATTTGTAAATGAAGGTGTTTATTATTAAAGGTGAAAAAAAATCCAAACCATCATGGCCCTGTGTGAAAAAGTGATTGCCCCCTAAACCTAATAACTGGTTGGGCCACCCTTAGCAGCAACAACTGCAACCAAGCGTTTGCGATAACGTGCAATGAGGCTTTTACAGCGTCCTGGAGGAATTTTGGCCCACTCATCTTTGCAGAATTGTCCTAATTCAGTTACATTAGAGGGTTTTCGAGCATGAACGGCCTTTTTAAGGTCATACCACAACATCTCAATAGGATTCAGGTCAGGACTTTGGCTAGGCCACTCCAAAGTCTTCATTTTGTTTTTCTTCAGCCATTCGGTGGTGGACTTGCTGTTGTGTTTAGGATCATTGTCCTGCTGCAGAACCCAAGTTCGTTTCAGCTTGAGTACACGAACAGATGGTCGGACATTCTCCTTCAGGATCTCTTGGTAGACAGCAGAATTCATAGTTCCTTTTATCACGGCAAGTCTTCCAGGTCCTGAAGCAGTAAAACAGCCCCAGACCATCACACTACCACCACCATATTTTACTGTTGGTATAATGTTCTTTTTATGAAATGTAGTGTTCCTTCTACGCCAGATATACTTGGACACACACCTTCCAAAGAGTTCCACTTTTGTCTCATCGGTCCACAGAATGTTGTCCCAAAAGTCTTGGGGATCATCAAGATGTGTTGTGGAGAAATTGAGACGAGCTTTGATGTTCTTTTTGCTCAGCAGTGGTTTTCTCCTTGGAACTCTGCCATGCAGGCCATTTTTGCCCAGTCTTTTCCTGATGGTGGAGGCATGAACGCTGACCTTAACTGAGGCAAGTGAGGCCTGCAGTTCCTTGGACGTTGTTGTGGGGTCTTTTGTGACCTCTTGGATGAGTCGTCGCTGCGCTCTTGGGGTAATTTTGGGCGGCCGGCCACTCCTGGGAAGGTTCACCACTGTTCCATGTCTTCGCCATTTGTGGATAATGGCTCTCACTGTGGTTCGCTGGATTCCCAAAGCTTTGGAAATGGCTTTATAACCCTTTCCAGACTGATAGATCTCAATTACTTTCTTTCTCAATTGTTCCTGAATTTCTTTGGGTCTCGGCATGATGTGTAGCTTTTAAGGATCTTCTGGTGGACCTTACTGTGTCAAGCAGCTCCTATTTAAGTGATGCCTTGATTGTGAACAGGTGTGGCAATAATCAGGCCTGGGTGTGGCTAGAGAAATTGAACTCAGGTGTGGACAACCACAGTTATAGTATGTTTTAACAAGGGGGGCAATCACTTTTTCACATAGGGCCATGATGGTTTGGATTTTTTTTCACCTTTAATAATAAACACCTTCATTTACAAATTGCATTTTGTGTTTACTTGTGTTGTCCTTGACTATTGTTTAAATTGGTTTGATGTTCCGAAACACTTAAGTGTGACAAACATGCAAAGGAACAGGAAATGAGGAAGGGGGCAAACACTTTTTCACACCACTGTATGTCACTACATTACAACGCTGCTGTGCAATCCGCCTGAGATGACCCATTGCTGACACATACTGCTGTCACCCCTGGCCGCTCTATATCTGAGTTCACTATAACCCCCACCAGAGGTGTAACCATAGCCAGGGCAGTCCAAGTGGCTGCTTTGGGGCCTGAGAGAGGAGGGGGGACTATTAGAGAAGCTCTTAAAGTGGTTGTAAACCCTTACAAACCACTTTGACCTACAGGTAAGCCTAGATTAAGGCTTACCTGTAGGTCCAAGAAATATCTCCTAAACCTACACGGTTTAGGAGATATTTGCCGAAAGACAGGCACCGCTGTCTACGGCGCATGCGCCGTAGACTGCGGCGCGCAGGCGCACTGAGCGAGCCGCAGTTAACGGCAATATGCTGCGAGCAGCGGCTCCCGTGCGCATGTGTCTCTGACGAATGACAGCGCTGGAGCAGCGAGACCCACCAAAGGCTCCGGACTACAGGGGACATCGGTGACATCGCTGGCTCCTGTGTCAGGTAAGTGACACATAATGGACTACTATGCGATGCATAGTAGTCCATTATGCTTTACCTTTGCAGGGAATCAGAGGAAGTAAACCCATCAGGGTTTACTTCCTCTTTAAAGTGTTACTAAACCCAGGAGCCTGCATTCACTATATCTGGTCTCCCACAGTGCACAGAACATGGAAATGCAATTATTTCAGTAAATCTAAACTGCTAAATAGCTTTTCCCATAAGCAGTATATAGCAGTCTTGTGACTTCTATCAGTGTCTGATTAAAGCTTGTAGGAGGAGTTTTCATTCTCCTCTGACTGTCCTATGAGGTTGCATGACCCCTGACCCTCTATTATTATAGGCCTTATTATGGGCTTACCTGTAAGTAAAAGTGAAAAAAATAGAGTATACAACCTCTTTAAGTATAAACGCTGTAACAATTTGTCAATGGAATAGAGTACTTTGTGTGTAAGTGAAAAAAGTTTAACCACTTACCGTAACCACTTACAGACCGGACCATTTTGCTGGCCACTTTTTGCGATTTGGCACTGCCTCGCTTTAACTGACAATTGCGCGGTCGTGCGACGTGGCTCCCAAACAAAATTGACGTCCTTTTTTTCCCACAAATAGAGCTTTCTTTTGGTGGTATTTGATCACCTCTGCGGTTTTTATTTTTTGCGCTATAAACAAAAATAGAGCGACAATTTTGAAAAAAAACGCATTATTTTTTACTTTTTGTTATAATAAATATCCCCCAAAAATATATAAAAAAACATTTTTTTTCCCTCAGTTTAGGCCAATACGTATTCTTCTACATATTTTTGGTAAAAAAAATCGCAATAAGCGATTATTGATTGGTTTGCGCGTTTACAAAATAGGGATAGTTTTATAGCATTTTTATTATTAGTTTTTTATTATTTTTTTTTTTTACTAGTAATGGCGGCGATTAGCGATTTTTATTGTGACTGCGACATTGTGGGGGACCCATGGGACATTTTTGACACATTTTTGGGACTATTGTCATTTATACAGTAATCACTGCTATATAAATGCAGTGATTCCTGTGTAAATGACACTGGCAGTGAAGGGGTTAACCAGTGGGTGGCAGTGTAGGGGTTAAGTGTTCCTAGGGGTGTGTTACTAACTGTGGGGGTGTTGGGCTTTCATTTAGTGAACACTGATCTCTGCTCCAATCACATGGAGCAGAGATCAGCGTCATTAGTTGCTAGGCAGAATGGAGAAATGCTGTTTACACGGCATTTCCTCCATTCAGCCGTCCCGTGAGATGATCGCGGGTATGCCCGCGGCGATCGAGTCCGCGGGTCCCGCGACCGGACTCACGGGGGTCCCGACCAGCGCTCTCGATGGCAGGGCGGCATTGAAGATTGGACGTACCTGTACGCCAATATGCCTGCCCGTGCCATTCTGTCGACGTACATCGTCGTGCGCTGGTCGGGAACCGGTTAAACACTAAACTTTTTTCTGACATTTGTTGGTTTCAAGATAAAATCATTTTTTTTTTCGAAAATGACTTACCCACAAACATTTTATGTATTTTCTTTAGTAGACACTCTAGAGAATAAAATGGTGGTTGTTGCAATATTTTATGTCACACTGTATTTGTGCAGCGGTCTTTCAAATGCAATTTTTTGGGAAAAAAATACTTTAATGAATAAAAAAAAAACAAAAAAAAAAACTAACCGGTAAAGTTAGCCCATTTTTTCTGTATAATGTGAGAGATTTTATGTTGCGAGAATCGTGATCTTTTTATTCTAAGCAAAAAAATTGTGATTCTCATTTTGGCCAGAATCATACAGCTCTAATGTGTAGCCTGATAAAGCTTATAGGACATTGATGGTGAACCTTGGCACTACATATCCCATGATGCTCTTGCACTCTGTAGTGTAGGTGAGCATCATGGGAAATGTAGTTCCAAAACATCTGGGGTGCCAAGATTCGCCGTCACTGTTATAGGAGGAGATTTTATTCTGCACGGACTGTCCTATCAGGATACAGGACCCCTGACCCTCTGTCTGGGAAGTGCTGACTGGCCCTGTGCTGATACCATGCACCCTCCGATACATATATATAAAAAAAAAGCTCTCTAGCAGTACACACCAAACTGAGCATGTGCAGCCTGTCCCCTGGCTCTGTATTAACAGGAAATATATTGGGGACAGTGGAAGGAGGAGAGGATCAGAGGAGACAGGATCAAACAGCCTTTTTACCCAATGCAGAGGATTAACCCCTTAGGTTCCACAGTATAACAAGCATGCTTTACTGCATATACAGACCGATTTTACTGTTGTGGGTTTAGTAACACTTTAAACATAGAATAGAAAAACTGAAAACAGACTTCACAGACCCCCCTCTGTGCACTTGCTCAGCTGTATTAGCAGTGTAGATTTACTGCCCTTTGAACTACTGCTACAGACTGAGACTGTGGTGGATGTTGCAAAAAATTTGGGGGGGGGGGGGGTGGTTGCGGCACAAACTAACACCAACCCCCCCACGTGCGGAAAATGGACAGCCCCCATCACACATCACCACCCCCCTCCCTCACGGGTGACAGGCGACAGCGTTCGCCCGGCACAACCAGCCCCCTGCGGGAGACGGATAGCGGATGCATTTCCTTATGGAGGAAGGGGAAGGAGGAGCCGGGCCAGCACCCCACATGTAGATTAGGGGGCTGGACGCATGGATGGGAGGTGGCGCCACTGGACTGAGATGAAAACTGTGTGCCTCATGCAGTCACAAATCCTAGAGTTTCCCCTCAGCTAAAACCTGATAGGACAGCTGAGTTTTATAGTTCTACAAAAAATTAAAATTAAGAAGTTTGCTTTAACTGCATGCAAAAACATTTATAATTTTTATGCACTCTACTGGTCCCTTGTAGTGCACTGACTATGCTTTCCTGCTGCCATCCCTTGTTACATTGGTTACACCTATTTGCTAATTCCCTCTAGCGTTTGCTAAAATTGTTACATTGTATCTCTTATTATTACTGCTGAAGGACATTTGTTAACTCTGTTGCTACTCTGTTACAGGAGGAACCATATCGCATCAACAGGCTCTTTGTTTCATCTTCACAACTATTCCACCTTGGCCGCACAAGCCATACATTTTGGGGGGGGGGGGGTGTTTTGGGATCTTTTCTGTCTACACCCCAGGGCATTACCCCATACTATAGACCATCTCATAGATCTTTCTTCATTTTGACTTTCTAGCGTGGAATCAGGGGCGTAACTATAGGGGGTGCAGCAGTCGCGACCGCAACCGGGCCCTGTGATGCAGGGGGCCCATGCAGCCCCCTCTACAAATGGCCAGCAGCAGCATAGGTAGCTAGGGGTACCAGTGCACCATGCACACGGGTGGCTGGAGGTGGAGAGTGACTAGCAGAGCTCCATGCTCGACTATCGCACTGGCTGCTCTTTAGTCGTGCATTCCCCACATGACCTGTGTCGTCAACCGGCTCCTCAGAGTACCCCTATCCTGCTCCATGCATTGCCGCTCAGTCAGATGTCTGTTCTCCCCGGCCAGAGTCCGGCCCACACTGCACTGCATACTTCTCCCGGGTAAACAAACTTTAAGCACACAGATGCAGTGCAGCCCTATGAGAGCCGGCTCCCCGGAGGACACTGCAGGCTTGTCTGCCTGCCCCTCTCCTCCCCCGTCATACACAGATGATGAAAGGTCTTTCTGGGAGATATGCTGATCACCCGTCCAGCACACTGGATAGAGCCCAGGCCAACATGGATGAGTGCGCGGCCTGCAGCTTGGTCATGGTGAGTGAGAGGACCCCATCCCCCACACACCATTACATACCCCCCTCCCTCTCCCCCTGTGGACAGGGACCCCTTCTTACGTGGGGACAGGGACCCCCACCTCCCCTGGGGACCGGGACCCCTTCTCCCCTGGGGGCAGTAACTTCATCTGCCCTGGAGAAAAGGACCTCATCTCTTCTGGGGACAGGGACCCCATCCTGCCTAGGGACAGTCCCCCAATGGGGCACCTAAGAATTAAAAAAAAAATTATAAAAAAAAACTACTGATACCAGTGGTGGAACTACAGGGCTCACAAAGGTCATACCTGTGACCACGCCCTGGAGTTCCAACGCTGGACTCGGAGGGAAGGGCCCTGGCTGGGGTTCAGGGGGGCCCTTCATGGTTTCTTGCATTGGGGCCCTGAAGGTTCTAGTTACGCCACTGCGTGGAATGAATAGCGGGCAAAATAAGTATTGAACACGTCACCATTTTTCTAAGTAAGTATATTTCTAAAGGTGCTATTAACATGAAATGTTCACAACATGTCGGTAACAACCCACACAATCCATACATACAAAGACTCCAAAACAAATAAGTTCAGAAATTAAGTTATGTGTAATATTATATAACATAATATATATAATATATAATAATATGTAATAATATATGTGTAATAATGTGTAACACCAGTACAAATTTCAATGAAAAAAAAGAAATAAAAAATAGTGGTTGAAATTGCCAGAAAGTGTAATGGTCAGCTTTGGACTTGAGTTTGACCTGCCTGCTGTACACAAAGCCATGGAGGATCTGTCATTAGGTGAAATCTGAAAATATGGATAAAGATGGTCGTTCTCTCACTGCTCATAATTATTGAGTGATGTCCCCTTTTTGGCCACCTACAGACATGAAAGAGTATTCACAAGATCCAACCAGATACAGCCAGATCCAGTAATAACCTTATATCTGTACGCTATTCTCTGGTCCAGCATTGCAAAGGACAAGGCTATTATTATTAATATTATATTGAGAGCCATGCTGGAGGACCATTTTTGCCACTTCTTCCCCTTGTTGGTTGGTGGCTGTGCCACTCAGTGCCATTGGTCATTATGGTGCAAACTGCTGTGCCTCCTAGGGCTACACAGGTATTGATGATACTGTGTCCAGTATTAAGACTCACGAACATACAATGAGGATAGAATATTAGGTATTGAGAGACTCATGAACATACATTGAGGATGGAGTGCCCAGTATTAAGATTTATAAGATTTAGGAACATACACTGAGTATCGTGTGTCCAGTATTAAAACTCAGGAACACATATGGAGGATGGAGTGTCCAGTATTGCGACTCATGAACATGCATTGAGGACAGATTATCCTTTATTGAGACTCATGAACACTTACTGAGGATGGAGTATCCAGTACTGAGACTCATGAACATGCATAGAGGGTGGAGTGTCAAGTATTGGGACTCTTGAATATGTATTTAGGATGCAGTGCCCAGTATTGAGACTCATGAGCATGCATTAAGGATGGAGTGCCCAGGATTGAGACTCATGAGCATGCATTCAGGATTTAGTGTGAAAGTAATGAGACTCATGAACGTGCATTGAGGGTGAAGTGTCCAAGTAATGAGACTCATGAACGTGCATTGAGGGTGAAGTGTCCAGTCACCCCCATGGTGCCTCCATGAGTGCTTCCTGAGGTGGCCACCTACAGACATGAAAGAGTATTAACAAGATCCAACCAGATACAGTCAGATCCAGTAATAATCTTATATCTGTACACCATTCCCTGGTCCAGCATTGGAAAGGACAAGGCTATTATTATTAATATTATCATCAGAGCCATGCTGGAGCAGGGGCGTACCTAGAGCATTCGGCACCCGGGGCGACTCCTATATCTGGCACCCCCCTCACTTTAAAATGTAAAAACACCGCACTGTGTCCCCTGCATACCTCTGCATCCCCCAATATCTCTTTGTCACTACTTTGTACCCCCTCTCCACAACTGGACTCCTTTACATTGCACAGCCCCCCGCAGCTCTGGATCCCTTTACATTACACACCTCTGGACCTCTTTACATTACAAAACCGGTGAACCTCTAGACCCCTTTACATTACACAACCCCCTGTACCTCTAGACCTCTTTACATTACACAGCATCCTGCACCTCTAGACCCCTTTACATTACACAACACCCTGCACCTCAGGACACCTTTACATTACAAAACAGTCTGCACCTCTGGACCCCTTTACATTACATAGCACCCTGCACCTCAGGACACCTTTACATTACAAAACCCTCTGCACCTTTGGACCCCTTTCAATTACACAGCACCCTGCACCTCTGGACCCATTTACATTACACAACCCCCTGAACCTCAGGGCCCCTTTACATTACATAGCACCCTGCACCTCAGGACACCTTTACATTACAAAACCCTCTGCACCTCTGGACCCCTTTACATTACACAACCCCCTGCACCTCTGGACCCCTTTACATTACACAAACCCCTGCACCTGTGGACCCCTTTACATTACACAGCCCCCTGCACCTGTGGACCCCTTTACATTACACAGCCCCCTGCACCTGCGGACCCCTTTACATTACACAACCCCCTGCACCTCTGGACCCCTTTACATTACACATCACTGTGCACCTCAGGACACCTTTACATTACAAAACCCTATGCACCTTTGGACCCCTTTACATTACACAGCACCCTGCACCTCTGGACCCATTTACATTACACAACCCCCTGAACCTCAGGGCCCCTTTACATTACACAGCACCCTGCACCTCTAGACCCCTTTACATTACACAACACCCTGCACCTCAGGACACCTTAACATTACAAAACAATCTGCACCTCCTGGACCCCTTTACATTACACAGCACCCTGCACCTCTGGACCCATTTACATTACACAGCCCCCTGAACCTCAGGGCCCCTTTACATTACACAGCACCCTGCACCTCTAGACCCCTTTACATTACACAACACCCTGCACCTCAGGACACCTTTACATTACAAAACCCTCTGTACCTCTGGACCCCTTTGCATTACACAACCCCCTGCACCTGTGGACCCCTTTACATTACACAGTACTGTGCACCTCAGGACACCTTTACATTACAAAACCCTATGCACCTTTGGACCCCTTTACATTACACAGCACCCTGCACCTCTGGACCCATTTACATTACACAACCCCCTGAACCTCAGGGCCCCTTTACATTACACAGCACCCTGCACCTCTAGACCCCTTTACATTACACAGCACCCTGCACCTCTAGACCCCTTTACATTACACAGCACTGTGCACCTCAGGACACCTTTACATTACAAAACCCTCTGCACCTCCTGGACCCCTTTACATTACACAGCACCCTGCACCTCAGGACCCCTTTACATTACACAACCCCCTGCACCTCAGGACCCCTTTACATTACACAACCCCCTACACTTCAGGACCCCTTTACATTACACAACCCGCTGCACTTCAGGACCCCTTTACATTACACAGCACCCTGAAGCCTTTGGGTTCACACTGGTGTCCTGGAGTTTGTCGCAGTGTTGGGGTATATGCAGTTTTTCTGCATATAATCCTCATTTTTAGCTGCAGTCCCACAGACGTCTATTAGCTGGGGTAATTTTACTGTGTTTTCTGAAAGATTCAGTATAGAGGACATTCGGTGCGCTTTCAGAAAATGGTGCAAAAATGTGTAACCTAATAGAAGTCTGTGGGACTGTAGTGAAAATTGAGGCAACTGAACCACAGCGCATCAGTGTGAACCCACCTGAGTCCTGGTTCACATATATGCGATGCGATGCAGGAATCGGTGAGATTTCAGTGCAGATTCCTAAATTGCATGTTGCTTGTTGGCTGTTCACACTGCCCTTTGCAAGCTGCTACGGGTGTCAATGTAAAATTAATGACATCCCCAGATCGGTGTGCAAATCGCAGTGAGAACTGTGAAATGGTGCAAGAATCGGATTGCATAGGTGTGAACACCCATCCAATCCCATTCCAGTGCAACCAAAAAAAGGGTCCCTCACCATTTTGGTGCAAATGTGATTTCAGCCATATAGTTTGTATGGCTGAATTTGCATCGCACAGACATTGCATGTGATTTGCACAGCAATTCGGTGTGAATCACATGCAATGTCTATGAACACAGTAGTGTAAACTAGAGGTCGACCGATATGGGTTTTTCTCTGGCCGATGCCGATGCTGATATTTAGAAATCATGGTGGCCGATAGCCGATATATGATGCCGATTTTTTTGGGCCGATATGTTAGGCCGATTTTATTTTATTTATTTATTTTTTTCCTTTTTTATAATTTTTTTTTAATCCCCCTTGATCTAACACACCTTTCCCACTGGGGCGTTTTTCAGGCGCTTTTGGGCTAAAAATAGCGCCTGTAAAGTGCCTGCAAAATGGCTCCCCTGCAGTCTGTGTGAAAGACAGAGTGCTTTCATACTGAGGCGATGCGCTGGCAGGATCTTAAAAAAAAAAAAAGTCCTGCAAGCAGCACGTTTGGAGTGGTGTATACCGCTCCTCCACCACTCCTGCCCATTGATATGAATGGGCACCACTGCCGAAGCGCATGCAATGCAATTTGGCAGCAGTGCTTCATGGGCGCATTTAACCTCTTCCTTGGCTGCTAGCTGGGTTATATGTGCCTCACTAGCAGCCAAATAGCACCGCTAAAATTATGGTAAAGAGCCGCTAAAACTTGCGTTTTACCATCAACACCTGCCCGCTCCACTGTGAAAGCAGCCTTCATAAGTGATACAGAAAATATCTTACATTTAAACATTTATTAAACAAAACAAACCTCCAATCAGTTTACTTGTATGTATGATTTAGATAAAAAAAAAAAAAAATGGGCTAACTTTACTGTTTTTATTTTAATTTTTATTTTTTAAATAGTGTATTTTTTTCCCAAAAAAATGCATTTGAAAGACCTCTGTGCAAATGCCGTGTGACATAAAATATTGCAACAACCGCTATTTTATTCCCTAGGATCTCTGCTAAAAAAATATATATCATTTTTGGGGGGGTCTAAGTGATTTTCTGGCAGAAAATACAGGATTTTTACTTGTAAGCAACAAGTGTCAGAAAAGATTTAGTCTTTAAATGGTTAAACTGAGAACTTCTACACACAGAGATGACTTCATTCATTCAAGTATAAACATTGTATCATTTTGTTCTTTTCTTGGCAGCCTGCCCAGAGAGGAGGAAGACGTTTCTATGGCAACTTACACTGACTTCTATTACAGAAGTCATTTCAAAGTTCCGCTGTAGTTCTAAATCGGCTTTTTATCAGCACAATCGGCCGATGCCGATTATTTAAAAAACGGCAAATATCGGCCGATATATCGGTCGACCTCTAGTGTAAACCCTGGTAAAGGAACATGATGGGGACATGATGGGAATATGATGGGGAGCATGATGGGAATATGATGGGGACATGATGAGAATATGATGGGGAGCATGATGGGAATATGATGGGGAGCATGATGGGAATATGATGGGGACATGATGGGAATATGATGGGGACATGATGGGAATATGATGGGGACATGATGAGAATATGATGGGGAGCATGATGGGAATATGATGGGGACATGATGGGAATATGATGGGGAGCATGATGGGAATATGATGGGGAGCATGATGGGAATATGATGGGGAGCATGATGGGAATATGATGGGGACATGATGGGAATATGATGGGGACATGATGGGAATATGATGGGGAGCATGATGGGAATATGATGGGGACATGATGGGAATATGATGGGGACATGATGGGAATATGATGGGGAGCATGATGGGAATATGATGGGGACATGATGGGAATATGATGGGGACATGATGGGAATATGATGGGGACATGATGGGAATATGATGGGGACATGATGGGAATATGATGGGGACATGATGGGAATATGATGGGGAGCATGATGGGAATATGATGGGGACATGATGGAAAGATACTGGAGGACAACAGAAGAAAGAGGGGGAGTGAATGAGATTTGGGAGAGAGAGGGCAGAGTCTGGACACAGGGACAGTGCTGATAACTTACTTGGATGTTCTTCCTCACACTGTTTAAATGTCCCCACCCCCACATTCCTTTCAGAGCAGCTCAGCACACAGGCTGCATGGAGCATGGACAGGACACGCAGGGGAGAGAGGGGGCAGAGCTAAGGCAGACTCTTCCATCTCTGTGGAGGGGAGGGGGGGGGGGAATTGTACTCACTCACTGGGCTGTTATAATTAAACAGAGAGTGAGAGCATTGTGACAATGGGTCAGTCTGCCTGAGGTCTCCCTGCTCAGCATGTCACATCGGCTGCACTACCAAGCCTGTCCCACTCTCACTGTTTCATACAGGGGAGCTGCCTGACTCCCCCCTAATGTGTGGCACCTGGGGCGGACCGCACCCCCCGCCCCCTAGTTAGTACGCCACTGTGCTGGAGGACCATTTTTGCCACTTCTTCCCCTTGTTGGTTGGTGGCCTGGCCACTCAGTGCCATTGGACATTATGGTGCAAACTGCTGTGCCACCTAGGGCTACACAGGTATTGAGGATACAGTGTCCAGAATTGAGGCTCATGAACATACAATGAGGATAGAATATTCCGTATTGAGGCTCATGAACATACATTGAGGACGGAGTGCCCAGTATTAAGATTTATAAGATTTAGGAACAGTAATACAACTCAGGAACATATATTGAGGGTGGAGTATCCAGTACTGAGACTCATGGACATGCATTGAGTTTGAAGTTTCCCAGTACTGAGACTCATGAACATCCATAGAGGATGGAGTGCCCAGTATTGAGACTCATGAGCATGCATTGAGGATTAAGTGTAAAAGTATTGAGACTCATGAACATATATTGAGGGTGAAGTGTCCAGTCACCCCCATGGTGCCTCCATGAGTGCTTCTTGAGGTGGCCACCTCAGCTGGCCTCACAAATGGCACGAATGGCACAGCCTTGGTTATTATACAGGATTTATAAAGCACCAACAGTCTGCACAGCACTTTACAAAGTAAAGAGAGACAGTACAGTTACGATGGGTTGGGCAATAAAGAGCAGGAGGTTTTTGGAAGGAGCAGAGGGGATGGTTTGGGTAATAATTTGAGATAAGGGTGATGAATGCTGTAGCTCGGGTAGAGTTGTAGACAGCTCTGTATGTTGTTATCAGTATTCTGAATCTAATTCACTGGGCAATCAGAAGCCAATGGAGGGATTGGCAGAGAGGGGTGGTGAGCGCTGACCAGTTGTTAAGGTTGATGAGCCTGGCAGTGACATTCACCATAGACAATATTGGGGGGATAGTCTGTGTAGCAGTAGGCCCACAAGATGGCACCAACAGTTGGGATGGAGTTTCCAAGTCAATGGCAAGATCCTTATGGTGTTCTTCCCTCTCTTCTTTCAAGTCACACATGTACATTCACCAGATGTGAACACGCCTGTTTGTAGGACAATCTTTCATAAGAAAAGATAATTTGGTGGCCAGATATATGACCAGCCACCTTGCAGGGTCTGTAGCTACCTTTATAGGATCTTCCATCGCTCAGCACAGGATTGCGGCCTCTCTCCTTCACCATGGTGCCATCACAGTGCCCTCAGGGTACAGGTGTACCTTCCATACTTATGAACAATGCCTGCTGTTTGTAGTACAATCACCTCAGATGAATACACACCCTGCAAAGTTGGCAACAGTATTTTTAATATCCCTTTCAGAAATAAAATTCTGGGCAACCAACAAGCACACGTGTGTCTTTATTTCAGTATGAGCCCAGTGTGGGAATGTGTAGAGTCGAGGTTTCTGTGTTACTGCTGATCGCTACATATTTTACAGAGGACCAATCACGCCTGTTTTTTTGTTTTTTTTTATGGGGACCTTTCAGTAACCTGACAAGTTTGCATGAAGAAATTCCTGACACATCACCATATCCAGAAACAATAACATTTTTATTTAAAGCTCCACCTTTTATCATAAATTATTTGTTCTGGTTCAAATGCGATTCCTTCATGTACATATAGTCTGTCTGGGCAGTGTGGTTATCTGCTGACTTGGCACCGTCCATGGACAGCCAGCCTGTTGGACATTTTGCATGCAATTGCTACCAGGGGCTATAGCCGCTAGCAGTGATCATTGTGTTCTGCCAGCAGGGAAGGAAACACAATAGCGCTGCTGGAGGGATTCCCCCATCAGCACTGACTGATTCTGGAATCAAGCGATTTTCTTTCCTGCAACCTGCAATCCTGCAGGAAAGAAAATTGCACATCTATTTATACAGCCATCAGAGTTAAAAATAGCCACTGATTTCTGTATAAATGTCACTGGCAGGTAAGGCGTTAACACTAGGGGGTGATCAAGGGGTTAAATGTGTTCCCTAGGGATGTGTTTCTAACTGTGAGTGGGGGGGGGGGGGGGCTGACAGGTAGTACAGAGAGATCACTGTACTAATCTCTCTACTGTGGGGGAGAGTGGACTGACTGGAGGAGGAGACAGATCGCTGTTCCTGATCACTAGGAACAGCATATCTCTCTACTGTGGGGGGAGTGGAATAACTGGAGGAGACAGATCCACAGATCGCTGTTCCTGATCACTAGGAACAGCAGATCTCTCTACTGTGGGGGGAGTGGAATGACTGGAGGAGGAGACAGATCGCTGTTTCTGATCAATAGGAACAGCAGATCTCACTTCTGTGGGGGGAGTGGACTGACTGGAGGAGGAGACAGATCTACAGATCGCTGTTCCTGATCACTAGGAACAGCAGATCTCTCTACTGTGGGGAGAGTGGAATGACTGGAGGAGGAGACAGATCGCTGTTCCTGATCAATAGGAACAGCAGATCTCACTTCTGTGGGGGGAGTGGACTGACTGGAGGAGGAGACAGATCTACAGATCGCTGTTCCTGATCACTAGGAACAGCAGATCTCTATACTGTGGGGGAGAGTGGACTGACTGGAGGAGGAGACAGATCGCTGTTCCTCATCTCTAGGAATAGCAGATCTCTCTACTGTGGGGGGGAGTGGACTGACTGGAGGAGACAGATCGCTGTTCCTGATCACTAGGAACAGCATATCTCTCTACTGTGGGGGGAGTGGAATAACTGGAGGAGGAGACAGATCAACAGATCACTGTTCCTGATCACTAGGAACAGCAGATCTCACTGCTGTGGGGGGGGGGAGTGGACTGACTGGAGGAGGAGACGGATCGCTGTTCCTGATCAGTAGGAACAGCAGATCTCTATCTGCTTCCCTGACAGAACAGGGGATCTGTCTTTTTACATTGACAGATCCGGCAGACGTCGCACATACCCCCTATAGTCTTTAAAGCGCAGGGGAGCTAACCTTCCGCTGTATAATGACGGCGGCTGGTCGGCAAGTAGTTGGCTCACCGTTGTCTAAAGGAATGCTGACACGGCAGCACAGAGACTTCTCAGCTGGTTATAACAAAGACGGTTTTAAAAAAAGGAAACAGTTAAAAGCAGAACAGAGAAAAAGTTGCAAAAAGTTTATTAAATCCTTGCAATGTATGTCATTTTATGGAAAAAAAATTTTTTTTGTAGAAAGTAACACTGGAAACGCTATCACTGCTTTCTGAATCAGGCCCTATGTTGCCTACTCGGCGCTCTTGTAAACAAGTGATTGAAGTGTCCTGACACCGACGTGTGTTGATCCATGCTCCGGCACACACTGGCAAACAGGAGAGCTGTCAGAAGTCTCGCTGATGGCTGTGCGCTCTGCTGAGACTTTCTGACGTCAGGTGGGTGACGTCTTTGGCAGCTCTTCACGCTTCGGACGACAAAGGATCTTATTTTCCAAGGAGGAACAAGGAAATGGTGCCAGGAGCAAAATAATAGATCACAATCACAAGGCAGAGCTTCCTGGAGCGTTAAAGCCAACATCAGTTCTTGTAAAATTATCCAATCCATCAACCGAGCCCGACAGCGAGCCCAAGATTCTGCTCCTCCTGGGAATCAGGAGAGAGGAAGGAGGAGGCAACGCATGGCAACAATGATTCGCTTTCATTAATAAATGATATAGGTGCATAGTTGCCAACATTGTAAAAAAAAAAATTCGGGACACTTTTTTGGCAGTAGGCGGAGTTGTATTATAATTAGGGGGTGGGGCATGCGGTTATAGGTGTGGCATAGGAAAAGATGAAAATGTGGTGCGCGAAGCAAAATATGGGCGTGGTTTACGTAAAATAGTGGGCGTGGCTTACATGGGGGCGTGGTTCAAAGGGGTGTGGTTAGAGTCTGAGATGAATGCGGGGGGGAGAGGGAAAGGAGGGGGGGAGAGGGAAAGGAGGGGTGGAGAGGGAAAGGAGGGACAGCAGCCCCCCGATCCTACACCACAATAGCAATATGTGTTTTCCAGAGTTTGACAATCAGCGGATAAAGATACTCCAAATACCTGGTGTTAGCGCTTCAATCATCCCGGCGCCATGATTGTTATGGTGTCAGGATGATTGAAGCACATTATTTGTATTATTACATTGTAATATGAAATGAAATCATTCAACTCACCATAATGCAGAATCAGTGGGAGCCCTGAGCGTGTCACCTGCCACGTTGCCTGCCACCAGATGCCATCAGGTGTCCCAATTGGAGTCTGTCCTTACATCAGGTGCCCCAACAGAGGTACCTTCCTCACATCTTTGTCCATCAGCGAAGCCCCTCCTTACATCTGGTGGCCCTCTGACATCCAGACTGCCCCCCCCACATCCACAAGACTGGCCCCCCCCACATCCACGAGACTGGCCACCACATCCACGAGACTGGCCCCCACATCCACGAGACTGGCCCGCACATACACGAGACTGGCCCGCACATACACAGACTGGCCCCCACATCCACAAGACTGGCCCCCACATCCACGAGACTGGCCCCCACATCCACGAGACTGGCCCCTACATACACGAGACTGGCCCCCACATACACGAGACTGGCCCCCACATACACGAGACTGGCCCGCACATACACGAGACTGGCCCCCACATACACGAGACTGGCCCCCACATACACGAGATTGGCCCCCACATACAGGAGACTGGTCCCCACATACACAGACTGGCCCCCACATACACGAGACTGGCCTGCACATACACAGACTGGCCCCCACATACACGAGACTGGCCCCCACATACACAAGATTGGCCCCCACATACAGGAGACTGGCCCCCACATACACGAGACTGGCCCCCACATACACGAGACTGGCCCCCACATACACGAGACTGGCCCGCACATACACGAGACTGGCCGGCACATACACAAGACTGGCCCCCACATACACAAGACTGGCCCCCACATACACAAGACTGGCCCCCACATACACGAGACTGGCCCCCATATACACGAGACTGGCGCCCACATACTCACTGGCCCCCGACAGGACTTATGATCTCCTGTCCTCCAAGCGGCAGCTTGCCACGCTGACTTTGAACTGTGGCGCCGCCCACTGCTCTTCACACACACACACACTGGCAGCGGGGGTGGGCGGCGCCACAGGTTCTCTATTGAAGACCAGCTTCTGGTCTTCTTAAAAATGGCGGCCGGTGGAAAAAACTGGAAATTTGAATTTCCCGGGAGAAAGCGAATTTCCCGGGACATTTTCCCGGGACAAAATTAATTTGGCAAATGTCCTAATCCTGGGAATGTCCCGGAAAATTCGGGACAGTTGGCAACTATGCAGGTGTCAATCAGAAGTAAAAGAATTTGGAGCCCATTACTTCCCATCATTATCAACCCCCTCCCCCCTCAATCATCCCTACCTACCTGAATTTAGGACCCGCCTCTGGGCAAAATCAATCGCCCTCCCCAAATTCCTCCAACCCACCTAAATTGAATCCTTTCAATACGGGGCACTTTCACCCCCGTCCTGCCCAGGCCATTTCTCAGCTTTCAGAGCTCTCACACTTACATAGTTACATAGTTAGTTAGGTTGAAAAAAGACACAAGTCCATCTAGTTCAACCCCAAAAAAAAAAGAAAAAAAAGAATGTCACTTTGAATTACAATTGCGCGGTCATTTTTTTCATAGCTTGTTAAAAAAACCTTGGCTGTCTTTAATAACATTTTTTGCTAAATAAACAAAAAAATCCAGAAAATTTGGAAGAAAAAAAAAAACATTTTTCATAGCTTATTAACATTTTTTGCTGTCTTTTATTACATTTTTTGCTAAATGAACAAAAAAAATCCAGAAAATTTGGAAGAAAAAAAAACATTTTTCATAGCTTGTTAAAAAATGTTGGCTGTCTTTGATAAAATTTTTTGCTAAATAAACAAAAAAAAGGATGAAAATTTTGAAGAAAAAAGCATTTTTCATAGCTTGTTAAATTTTTTTCGCAGTCTTCAATTACAATTTTTGCTAAATAAACAAAAAAAAAAAAAAAAAAGAAAATTTGGAAGAATTTTTTTTTCATAGCTTGTTAAAAAAAACCTTGGCTGTCTTTAATAACATTTTTTTCTAAATAAACAAAAAAAAAATCCTGAAAATTTGGAAGAAAAAAAACATTTTTCATAGCTTGTTAAAAAATGTTGGTTGTCTTTAATCACAATTTTTGCTAATTAAACAAGAAAAAGCCTGAAAATTTTCAAGAAAAAAATTATTTTTCATAGCTTGTTAAAAAATGTTGGTGGTCTTTAATCACATTTTTTTTGCTAAATAAACTAAAAGAGCCTGAAATTTTTGAAGAAAAAAAACAATTCACAACATGACAGTACGAAAAAAAAAATGTAATATTTTTTCTTTTTTTATTACATTTTTCTTTTTTTTTTACAATTTGTTTTAACACACTGTGACCAGAACAATATAATGTTACCATAGTAACATTATTGTACTACTCTGGGGAAGTGAACAGGATTTTTTTTTTCTTTACACATTATGATTACTTATAGCAATAAAATTCATTGCTTATAAGCAAGCATTTTACTAAATGAAATCGGATAATTTAGTTTGTTTTGTTGTGATTAGGTTTGATTGGCCACAGCTAATCACATAGTACAGATAGGCGGTGACTATGATGTGGCCCTGTCTGTACCATGTGATCATTGTGACCAATCAAAATTAACAACACAATTGTAACAATGAATGGCATAAATAAAAGCCATTCATTGTTTACAATTGTCATGTGATCATAAGGCTTCTTCCAGGATTGCCCGGTGGACACATTCGGTGACAGGTCATGCTGGAAGCGTGGCCGCGCACAAGGCTTCTTCCATGATTGTCCGGTGGACACATTCAGTGACAGGTCGTGCCCGAAGCGTGGCCGCACGCAAAGCTTCTTCCAGGATTGTCCAGTGGACACATTCAGTAACAGCTCGTGCCCAAAGCGTGGCCGGGCACAAGGCTTCTTCCATGATTGTCCAGTGGACACATTCAGTAACAGGTCGTGCCCAAAGCGTGGCCGGGCACAAGGCTTCTTCCAGGATTGTCTGGTGGACACATTCGGTGACAGGTCATGCCCAAAGCGTGGCCGCGTGCAAGGCTTCTTTCAGGATTGTCTGGTGGACACATTCGGTGACAGGTCATGCTGGAAGCGTGGCCGCACACAAGGCTTCTTCCATGATTGTCCGGTGGACACATTCAGTGACAGGTCATGCCCGAAGCGTGGCCGCACGCAAAGCTTCTTCCAGGATTGTCCAGTGGACACATTCAGTAACAGGTCGTGCCCAAAGCGTGGCTGGGCACAAGGCTTCTTCCAGGATTGTCTGGTGGACACATTTGGTGACAGGTCATGCCTGAAGCGTGGCCGGGCACAAGGCTTCTTCCAGGATTGTCTGGTGGACACATTCGGTGACAGGTCATGCCCAAAGCATGGCCGCGTGCAAGGCTTCTTCCAGGATTGTCTGGTGGACACAGTCGGTAACAGGTCGTGCCCGAAGCGTGGCCACACGCAAGGCTTCTTCCTGGATTGTCTGGTGGGCACATTTGGTGATAGGTCGTGCCCGAAGCGTGGCCGCACACAAAGCTTCTTCCAGGATTGTCCAGTGGACACATTCAGTAACAGGTCGGGCCCGAAGTGTGGCTGGGCACAAGGCTTCTTCCAGGATTGTCTGGTGGACACATTCGGTGACAGGTCATGCCCGAAGCATGGCCGGGCACAAGGCTTCCTCCAAGATTGTCTGGTGGACACATTCGGTGACAGGTTATGCCCAAAGCATGGCCGCGTGCAAGGCTTCTTCCAGGATTGTCTGGTGGACACATTCGGTGACAGGTCATGCCCAAAGCATGGCCGCGTGCAAGGCTTCTTCCAGGATTGTCTGGTGGACACAGTCAGTGACAGGTCGTGCCCGAAGCGTGGCCATGCGCAAGGCTTCTTCCTGGATTGTCTGGTGGGTACATTTGGTGATAGGTCGTGCCCGAAGCGTGGCCGCACACAAGGCATCTTCCAGGATTGTCCGGTGGACACATTCGGTGACAGGTCGTGCCCAAAGCGTGTCTGCGCACAAGGCTTCTTCCAGGATTGTCCGGTGGACACATTCGGTGACAGGTCGGGCCCAAAGCGCGGCCACACGCAAGGCTTCTTCCAGGAGGACCTCTCAGCCATCAAATTTCTATAGGCCGGATCGGAACTGATTAAGACCCATATCTGGCCAAAATCATTCTCCGCCCGCCTCCCAATCCATCCTACTCACCAAAATTAAGACCCACCTCTGTGAGCAAAACCAGTTTCTCCCCTCAACCCCTTTCCCCCACCCTGCTGGCACCCATTTACAAAATTTAAAAAAAGAAAAAAAATCCCAACATACTCCCTACATTTTTTCTCTTCCCTCCGCCTAGATGGGTTGCCAGGAAAGCTAGGTAAATGTAGTTATTTTTGGCTTCACTGTAATCAGTGGAGCATTTTGTGATTGCTTTGGGCTGCTCTGGGCTTTGCAGGCTGCAGGTTTCATTGCTTCCCTCTGTCTTCTGGAAGATTCCATAATATCGTGGGTTGGCAGAGACAAATCAGCAGTTTCAATATTTATGTTGTCTCAGCCAATCCCTGGGGGAGGCTGTCCAGTAGGTGGCTGGGGAGTGAATAAATAGCACAGGGCCCTAGTCATACATGTTTTTGTCCAGGTGGAGAAGTTCTAAGTCTGAAGGACTGACAACCTTCTGGGCAGTCCCAGCTGAAGTTCTATCGAGGTCCCAGCTGTGGCAGAGCTGGGGGGCTTGTTCTGCTAAGAACCTCTGAAGCCAAGAAAGGTATTTCACTGAGGATCCAGTCCGGAGTGTTCACTGGAGAAAGTAGTGGCTGATATTGGAAGGAGACATCCAAATATCAAGAGACATTATGAGTACAGACCTGAGTGTAGGATCCTGATGACTGCTGCAGCTGCTATCCCTTGTGTATCCAAACTAGTGCTTGCCTGGCCTGGGACATTTCTGACAGGGGCCCCAGTGCTGTCCATTATTCCTGGGTTATTGCTAGAAGGACTGTCCCAAGCAGTAGTGATAAAGTGGACAGTGTCCTCTGATTGCTGTTCTGTAGTTTCCCAGAGCTCCCTACGCTGTACCCAAGTTATTCAGCGATAAATTTGAAAAAGGCAACCCCTTGGCTTGGCCTGGCTGGCATTGCACAAATCTGGGAAAAGAACTTGGGGCAAATCGGCACCCTGGATGTGTGTTGTGAGACCATTGGACACCCTGACTGGATGAAGATAGGTGGCCAAAATTTACACTGTTTGATGTTGGAAACAACTTTCGGTCAACTGGGGCATCCCAAAAGGGTCTCTGGGAGGTTCTGTAGAGTATTTGGGAGGAGGGGGGGGTATTTAAAAAAAATTGTGAATGCCGGTAAAGGTTGGGAGGGATTGAGGAGGGAGATTGATTTTGGCCAGAAGAGGACTGCAACTTTTGTGAAGAAAATGGATAGTGGAGTGAATGTGTCAGGGCTGGGCTCAGCCCTTCCTTCTCTGAGCTGACCCCTCAACTGTCGGCCAGCTCCCATCTCTCCACAGTGACTCACGTGTTGATGATATCCTGCTCGTCAGTCCTGCCTACTTAAGCCGTCCAGCCCAGATGATCTCTGCTGTCGCCTTGATTAACATCTCTAGAGACGCTCTCCGGTGTTCCTGTTAAAGACTTGCTTGGCTGATATTCCTTCTGGCTCCAGATCCTGCTTGCTGTTCTACTACGCTCATCTCTGGCTCCCTGACGTTGGCTTGTCTGACTATCCGTTCTGGAACTCTGGCTATGTTTTGACTACATTTACTCTGTTTATCTTTTTTATTATTATTAAACTAGTGGGATTTAACTGTACTTCTGTCTCAGTCTGATTCATGGTTTCTGAAAGAAAGCCAGCAAATGTAGAAGGAGTTGTGTGCCCCTGAAATGTGCTAGATTGCTATTTTTGAATTGTGTTTAATAAAAATCTTTACTGTACTCACCTAATTGTTGCTCTTCTTTCATCCTTCCAACACTTGACTTCTTCTGGAACCCTTACCTCTTTTTATCATTATACCCTACACCTCTCTATGCTCCCCCCCCATCCCCAAATGTAACCTTAACAGGTCACCCACTTTCCTTTCCATCTCCGCCCCACACATATCATTCCCCTCCCTTACCCCTATTCCAAATACAGAAAACAAAGAGAAAGTAGTTGTGGAAAAACCATCTTTATTAACGGGCTGCAAGGCAACCTTTGAAATCAGTAGAAATCTCATACCATACCACCAGAGGGAGCCACCCTAAGCAGCCTAGACTCTGAAAAAACATTCCCAATGCTTGCTCCTTTGTATATGATTCCATTGCTCACCTCTTTCCCAGTCTATGGGTCAGCATTTTGAATGTCCCACCCCGACTTTAGTGAAAGAATCTATGTATGCTGACTGTTATGCCACGTACACATGACCGTTTTTCCCATCGGAATAAAGTCTGAAGGTTTTTCAGACGGAGTTCGGCTGTCTTGTGTACATACGATCACACCAAAGTCCGACCGTCTAGAGCGCGGTGGCATATAGCGCGTACGACGGGACTAGAAAAAGGAAGTTCAATAGCCAGTAGCCAATAGGTTCTGTCTCGTACTTGCTTCAAAGCATGTGTCGTTTTTGTTTGAGTATAGATCTATGTATATCCCAAGCATGTTTGAAGCCATTTACTATTGACTGGCCCACTACCTCTGCTGGTAGTTTATTCCAAGGATCAACTACCCTTTCAGTAAAATAATACTTTCTAAAATTAGTTTTGAACTTTCCCCCAGTTAGTTTGATGTCATGTCCCCGTGTTCTTGATTTTGGTTTCATATTGAAAAAACTGCCCTCCTGAACCTCATTTATTCCCTTGATGTATTTAAAGGTTTCAATCACATCTCCCCTTTCCCTAATTTCCTCCAGACTGTACATATTAACTTCCTGAAGTCTCTTCTGATACCTTTTATCCCCCAGACCATTCACCATTTGAATTTGACATTTGGTGGGACATCTTCTGGGCGTGAAGACCAGTAATCCATCTCCAGGTCCGCCATCCAGACTTATACCCCAAACACCCGGTCGGACATTCCGACCACAAAATCCGTCTGATTTTTTCAGACGGATTTTGGTCGAAATTTGTCTTGCATACACATGGTTGCACAAAGTTGTCGGAAAATCCGATCGTTCTGAATGTGGTGACGTCAAACACGTACGTCTGGGGCTATAAACAGGCCAGTAGCCAATAGATTTTGTCTCTTAGTTTATTCTGAGCATGCGTGGCACTTTTGTCCATCAGAATTGTCTACACACGATCAGAATTTATGCAATCGGATTTTGTTGTCGGAAAATTTTAGATCCAGCTCTCAAACTTTGTGTGTCGGAAAATCCGACAGAAAAAGTCAGATGGAGCCCACACACGGTTGGATTTTCGACAATATGATCTGATTGCACATTTTCCATCAGAAAGTCCGACCGTGTGTATGGGGCATTAGACCTGTTTCACATGGGCTTCAGCTTGTATAGGAGCGTGACCAGCAAGCTTTGACAAAGCATTTGAAGAGCTTTCAGCAAGCTTTGTTGATGCTTTTAAAGTACCACTGAGCTCCAGTTTGTAAATGTTGAACGCAGATCCTAATGGGGGTGTTGATTGTCACATTAAGCAAGCTGCTAGCAAGCTTCAGAACTTATTAAAAGCGGGAGTGCACCTAAAAAAAAAAAAATCATTAAAAGCCAGGAGCTACAAATACTGCAGCTGTTGACTTTTAATAAATGGACACTTACCTTTCCTGGAGTCCAGCGATGTCGGCATCCGAAGCCGATCAATCGCTTGGCTCTCGGCTGCTGCCGCCGCCATTCTCGGTGAGGGAATCAGGAAGTGAAGCGTTACGGCTTAACTTCCCGGTTCCCTACTGCGCATGCGCAAGTCGCGCTGCGTGTCCTAAACTGTCCCCGCTATCTCCTGGGACCCGTGTGTTTCCCAGGAGACAGCGGGAGGGGGGGGGGGTGGTGTTCGGGAAGGGGCGTGACTCCAGTGGGAGGCTATTCCCGGAAGTGGGTGCAGATACCTGCATTATACAGGTATCTGCACCCTCCTCCCCCCTAAAAGGTTCCAATTGGGGGACTGGAGGGGGGGAAGGAGAATCAGATAAGCGGAAGTTCCAACTTTTGGGTGTAACTCTGCTTTAATGCTTGTTGAAATCCTGCTGAAATCTGCTAGCAGCTTGCTAAAAGTGGCAATCAACACTCCCATTAGGATCTGTGCAGCTGGGTTCTCGACTCCTCCCATGCAGAGCAGCCACTGAGAGAAATGCACCAATGACATCAGCCAGGACATTTAAAACACACAATGAAGCAGTTAGCTAACCAGGGGCCACTCCTGACAAAACCTTACAGGGCCACTCCAGACAAACAGCTGAGCTCCAATGGGCTTTTAATAGACATATGAAATACATAAACGTGAACGGTTTTCCTACCAAAAAAACGTGTAATTTTGTTAAGCCTGATTTGAGAACTGACCATGCAAGGTAATAGGGCCCTGATTGGCTGCATGTGCTGCCCCTCCCTGTTCCAGTCTGAGCTCTGCTTCACCAAAATCAGATAATAAAATTAGTGTTCTTTTCCAATGATGTTCTGGTTAATTGGCTCCTTGACACAACAGTGACCAGAGTTCTCTAACAATTATTTGGCTGCTAGTTGAGTTCACCCTCTCTTGCCTAAAGCACCCTTTCTCAAACTTTCCACCCCTGAGAAACCCTGGAAATAATTTTCACACTTGATGGAACCCCTGCTTCAAAAAATTACATCCACAGCTCACAGTACATAAGCATCACTGGGAAGACGTTTCAGACATAAATAAAAGAATGTGGCATTCCTAGAGTGTTCAATGCCCAAGAAGGATAATTTTTAGGTCCCTTTGCATTGGTGGCTAGTAAGAAGAAGAAAACCCCTATACATTGGTGGCCAGTAGGATGAAGAAAACCCCTATACATTGGTGGCCAGAAGGATGAAGAAAGCCCCTATACAATGGTGGCGAGTAGTATCAAGACTGCCCGTATACATTGGTGGCCAGTAGAATAAAGAATGCCTTTATACATTGGTGGCCAGTAGGATGAAGAATGCCCTTATACATTGATGGCCAGTAGGATGAAGAATGCCCCTGTACATTGATGGCCAGTAGGACGAAGAAAGCCCCTTTACATTGGTGGCCAGTAGGATAAAGAAAGCCCCTATACATTGGTGGCCAGTAGGGTGAATAATGTCCCTATACATTGGTGGCCAGTAGGATAAAGAAAGCCCCTATACAATTGTGGCAAGTAGGATGAAGACTGCTCATATACGTTGTTGGCCAGTATGAAGAAGAAAGCCCCTATACATTGGTGGCTAGGAGGAAGAAGAAAGACCCTATACATTGGTGGCCAGTAGGATGAAGAAAGCCTCTATACATTGGTGCCGAGTAGGATGAAGAATGCCCCTATACATTGGTGGCCAGTAGGGTGAATTATGTCCCTATACATTGGTGGCCAGTAGGATGAAGAAAGCCCCTATACAATTGTGGCGAGTAGGATGAAGACTGCTCATATACGTTGTTGGCCAGTATGAAGAAGAAAGCCCCTATACATTGGTGGCTAGGAGGAAGAAGAAAGACCCTATACATTGGTGGCCAGTAGGATGAAGAAAGCCTCTATACATTGGTGCCGAGTAGGATGAAGAATGCCCCTATACATTGGTGGCCAGTAGGGTGAATTATGTCCCTATACATTGGTGGCCAGTAGGATGAAGAAAGCCCCTATACAATTGTGGCGAGTAGGATGAAGACTGCTCATATACGTTGTTGGCCAGTATGAAGAAGAAAGCCCCTATACATTGGTGGCTAAGAGGAAGAAGAAAGACCCTATACATTGGTAGCCAGTAGGATGAAGAATGCCTCTATACATTGGTGGCCAGTAGGATGAAGAATGCCCCTATACATTGGTGGCCAGTAGTAAGAAGAATGCCCCTATACATTCATGGCCACTGGGGGAAAAATGTCACCAGCTAAAAGGATCATTTGTTTTAGTTGTTACTTATCCGAGAGAGCAGAGTTGAGGATGCATTAGTCTTATAGTGGTAACTCATAGTATGAAAAAAATGAAGGATAGATATCCAGTTCAACAAAACGATCAAAGTAAACATTGATTGTCCAAGTGAGAGAAAAAAGGCATGACCGAATGATGAGTGACAGATAGTAATGATTTTGAATGACCCAAGTTGATTTTGGGTTCCCTTGCGTGGTGGCCGGTAGGAAGAAGAATGCCTTCTTATGTTGGGAAAAAATGCCACCCTTAGAGAGCTGAAAAAATCAGATAATCCACCGATCCAATGGTGGCATTGCACGGCGCGATAAACCTGAACGATCAATGCCTGATTCAACAAAACGATTAAAGCGGACATCGATCGATCAAGCAATAAAAAAATTGCACTGAGCTGTGCAAGAAGGTATTTAGGATTATAATTTAAAACAAAAAAAAAAAACGGGCACACTACTTTATCTCTTCATAAAACAGAGGAGATGAAAGTGATTTATAGATTACTTTACAGCCACGGGGGAATAGAGGGGAGGAGTGGGGAGGAGATCGGCTCTCACTTCACAGACTACTGAGGTGACAGGCAGGGAGGGAGGGGGAGAGACTGACCACACTGCGGGAAGACAGAGGGACATAAACTGACCACGATATCATGGATCAGCAGCCATGATTAGCGTGGTCAGTACACATAGGGGGGAATAGGAACAGGCAGGATCAACCACGTATTTTACAGCATAAATTAGGACAAATTACACTGCACAAGCACTATGCTATAGAATAGATTATGCTTTAAAGCAACAGGGGCATTTTTTTTTTTTTTTAGGGTTACAACTACTTTAAGGATCCACTGGTCCAATGGTGGCCATACACGGAGCAATAAAACAAAACTGTCAATGTTCAATATAACAAAACAATCAAAGCAGACATCAGTTGATCAAGAAAAATAAAGTTGGCTTAGCAGAGCAATGAGGGATAGATGGTGACAGTTTCAACTGACCCAAGTTGATGGTTATGGAGGAACAAAATTACGTAGGGGGTCAATCATGGACTGTTTTTTTTTTTTTTGTTCCATTATGAATAACTTACAATCCACGTGGTCCACTATACCCCCCCATAAGGGTGTGAAAAAATGACTAATATTTGGATCGATAGAAACCATCACTATCCATCCCTATCTGTCGAGCTCAAGGAACCCCACCCAATCCCTGGAAGAACCCTAGGGGTCTATAGGAGCCTGGTTAAGAAAGCCTGGAAGGAGAAGGGTTAAAACCGCTGTCTGTTTATTCTCAGCCATCTGTATCTGTGCACTTCCTGTCCAGTAGACCTAACAGGAAGTGAGAGAAAATTTCCACAATGTGGAGGGAGATCCCTTCTGGAACAAGTGTCCCCATTGGACGATTTCCCACTCACTTCCTGTTCTTGTGACAACGATAACATTTTGGATTTCCTATCACTTTCTGTTTTAACAATCATTTGCAGATCTTTCAGCAACAATCACCAGGACACATAGAAGGGTGCCAACCAAGTATCAACATCAGCATATAGTGGTCAATAAATACTGATAATGATATTTAGGGCCATCTAGTGGCCAAATGTACTTTCACTTGTTGGTAAATGGCTGTGCGATCTTTTTTTTTTTTTTTTTTTTTTTTTTATAAACATGTCCCTATAGTGTTGTTGTTACATCTTTATGTTCTAAATCAGGGCTCCAAGCTTAGCCTGGCTGACCATGCTGAGACCTGTGATTCCACAGACGTAGTAGTAAATATGGCTGCCACCTCATCCCTTTAAACCTGAACACATATGAATTACACGGGTTCTGTGGCTGATTAAGGTGGTAATTAAACTCACTGGGTGCCTTATCTGCATTTAATTAGCCTCAGAACCCGTGTAATTCATATGTGTTCGTGTTTAAGGGAAGGTTCACACTGGTGTGATGTCAGAGACCGAATGCGATTCGCACCGCAGTGAAAAAAATCACATGCGATCTCTGTGCGATGCGATTTCAGCCATAAAGATCATATGGCTGAATTTGCATCAAACTCGCACAGGACCCTTTGCCTTGGCCGCAGCAGAATCGGATCGCATGGGTGTTCACACCAAATGCGATCCGATTCCTGTTTGAGTCTGCCACTGCGATATGCGAACTGATCTGGGGGCGTCATTAACTTTTACCTGGCACCCCCAGCAGTTCCCATGGAGCAGTGTGAACGGCCGCCGGGAAACATGCGATTCGGGAACCCGCAGTGGATTCGCAGGGTTCCCGTATCGCAGCAGTGTGAACCGGCCCTTCCCGCATCGCACCCGGCACGCACGGCAGTTCACACAGCCATATACAAACTGCTGGGGAGTGTCATTGAATGTTAACGACACTCCCATTTCAGCTCGCATATCGCACTGCGAACTGACAGTTTGGACATGAATCGGATCGCATATGTGTGAACACACATGCAATCCGATTCTGGTCCCTACTGAAAAAAGGGTCCTGTGCGTGTTTGGACCGAATGCAGTGCGATATCAGCCATACTATCTGTATGGCTGATATCGCACCACACAGACATTGCATGTAATGTGAACAGCAGTGCTCTGCAAATTACATGCGATGTCTGCCATCGCAATAGTGTGAACCGGCCCTAAGGGACGAGGTGGCAACTCTAGTAATGGGAAATGCGGACTTCAAAGACTAAATCCCCATGTCAGCTGTAGCTGTTTGCGAATGCGCTGCAAGGGTTAACTGCTCATTTATTCTAGGGGAGAGGAGAAGGATCTGAGGCCGGATTCACACCTATGGCATTTTCTGTGCTTTTTGCATTTTGCAGATTTGCACAACAGAACGTGTTCCATAGGAAATCATGTTAAATGGACTGTGCTAAAACTGCATAGGTGTGAATCCAGCCTAAAACAGGGAAAACAGGGATCTGCAATTAGCGGACCTCCAGCTGTTGCAGAACTACAAGTCCCATGAGGCATAACAAGACTGACAGCCACAAGCATGACACCCAGAGGCATGATGGGACTTGTAGTTTCGCAACTGCTGGAGGTTAGCTAATTGCATATCCCTGATCTAAAACTAACTTGATTCATCATCCCCTCCCCCAGCAGATGGCGCTTTAATGGTGGACAGACCCAGTGGGGGGAGATTTACTAAAACTGGAGAGTGTAAAATCTGGTGCAGCTGTGCATGGCAGCCAATCAGCTTCTAACCTCAGCTTGTTCAATTAAGCTCTGACAATGAAGCCTGGAAATGGTTTCTATGCAGAGCTGCACCAGATTTTACAATTTCCAGTTTTTAGTAATTAACCCCCCCCCCCCCCTCCCCAATGTGCGGTCTAGCAGTGTGAAGGAGCAGAGGTTTAGGTAAGTCAATTTTCTATAACAAGTAAATAACCTTTAAGGCAGTGGCTCTCAGGGCCCACTAACAGGCCAGATTTTAAGTATTACTTTGGGGGAGATGCAGACTAGAATACGGCAATCGCTGAGCAGCAAATTATATCACCTGTCATGTATTTCAGTTATCTTGCAAACCTGGCCTGTAAGGCTGGATTGACACCTTTGCATTTTTTTGTGCATTTTGCAGATTTGCCCTAAGTGTCGGTTCACGCTAGTGCGATGCGAGAACCCTGCGAATCAACTGCGGGTTCCCGCATCGCACTCGACACGCACAGCAGTTCGCACTGCCATATGCAAACTGCTGGGGAGTGTCATTATATGTTAACGACACCCCCCCCCCCCCCATTTCAGCTCGCATATCGCACTGCGAACTGACAGTTCGGACATGAATGTGCGTTCACACATATGCAATCCGATTCTGGTCCGAACAGAAAAAAGGGTCCTGTGCGTGTTTGGACCGAATGCGGTGCGATATCAGCCATACTATCTGTATGGCTGACAACGCACCCGCACAGACATCGCATGTAATGTGAACAGCAGTGCGCTGCAAGTTACATGCGATGTCTGCCATCGCACTAGTGTGAACCGGCACTTAAGTCCATTTAACACGGTTTCCTATGGAACACGTTCTGCAGTGAAAATCTGCAAAAAGCACTAAAAATGCGTCGGTGTGAATCCAGCCTTAGCGGGTCCCGAGGACAGGAGTTGAGAACCGCTGCTTTAAGGGATCATTTTTAAGTTTCCCAGAGTTTGGGTATAAGTGAGTATGCTGGGACAGCCAATTATACATGTTTATGGAACATTCAGGGGGGGGGTGTGTGTGTGTGTCAAGCCTCATAGTGGTCGGTTCATGCCTGCGAGTCCAACCACAATCCCTGTATTGGGGGGGAGCCTTTCAGGATAGGACGTAGGATTGGTGACCAGTTGGCCATGCTGAGACTTGCAGTTCACTTTACCCGACCTTTGTAGGACAAATAAGTCCCCACAGCATCTAAAAAGGAAGAAATCTGTAAGCTGGAGAAATGAGCTTGAAACGTCATTAAATGCAAGCTGAGAGCTCCAAGCCTTTACAAGGAGAGTGTTGTCATCAGAGCCTCTGTGAGTGGGAGGAGGGACAGCTATAAAGCTGGAAGGCAGCAGAACCTGGAGCATTTCTACTGAGACCCAGCATAGGAGCAGTACTGCTACCAGCAGCTCAACCCAGCACAGCACCCAATGTAGGAGCACTATTGGTGCCAGCAGAGCTTTGGAGCACTACAGGTGCCAGCACGGTATCCTACACAACTGGTCTCCACCACGACCCAATATCCAGCAAAGAAGCACTGCTAGTACCAGCACAGCAGGTAGCAAAGAAGCCTCACCATTTGTCTCCAGCACAGAAGCAGTATCCTGCACAGGAGCACTAGTGGTGCCAGCACAGTACCAAGCACAACAGGAGCACTAGTGGTGCCAGCACAGTACCAAGCACAACAGGAGCACTAGTGGTGCCAGCACAGTACCAAGCACAACAGGAGCACTAGTGGTGCCAGCACAGTACCAAGCACAACAGGAGCACTAGTGGTGCCAGCACAGTACCAAGCACAACAGGAGCACTAGTGGTGCCAGCACAGTACCAAGCACAACAGGAGCACTACTGGTGCCAGCACAGGATCAGGACTGTACCAGCACAGCATATAGACTATTAGCATTATACAGCTCAGCAGCTGGATTGGGCATCCCCCCCCCCCCACACCTGGGCATTGCTAACCCTTCACATCGCTTGCCACCGCGCAGCTTCCTCCAGGATCTTAGCCTGGCATCAGACTAGACCCGGCACCCCCACTCCGCAGAAAGCAGGAGCGAAGTGCCATGTCCTCTGCGGTTCTGCCAGCCAAGCCCGCGGAGCCCCTGGGCTACCAATCAGCGATGCCCCACTACAGCGGAGAGACCGAGGAGTACCCCCGGCCCATCCAACCCCGGGCCTCAGGGGGCAAGGGGAAGCTGCGGCGACCCCGGCAGAGCCGGTTCAAGACCCAACCGGTCACCTTTGACGAGATCCAAGAGGTGGAGGAGGAAGGCTTGTCCCCCACCGAAGAGGAGAAAGCCAGAAAGTCCTTCCTGCAGTCCCTGGAGAACCTGAGAAGGAGCTCCCACAGCATGCACCTCCAAAGGGACAAACTCAGCAGCAGCAAACTCCGCCACAGCTTGGATTCCAGCGACTCGGACTCCACCCAGTGAGCTGACCACCCCATGGCAAACTGAGGGTTAATTGTCCCTCCAAGATGCCCCAGCTTTCCAGCAAATAAAAGCTTTTCTGTGTGCTGCCACTGGGGGACCACTAGAGGGCACAGCAGGTGCAAACAGCCACACAGCTGGACTGGGCTATTTAACTGTGTGAGGTTCAGTGGACTGTCTGGTGGCACCTGGCCTTGTCAAGGAGTTTTAAACCAGTTTACTGGACTCTAGTTGGCTAATGTAAGTTTGGCTGTGAAGAGGTTAAGCGTCCACTTTTTGGACTGAATGGACAAGTAGGTTGCTTGTTGGGAAGAGTGGGGGAGGGGAAGAGAAGCCAAAATCTGACTTTTAACCCCTTCCTCTGGGGTGTGCGCCTTAGCTGTGTATAGGAACGGGTTAAACTTTATTTTTGTAAAATTTTGAGGGGAAAAAAATATATATATTTGCAAGGAAATCGTATGTATAAATATTTATTTATTTTTGCACCTGCACCGCTTTTTTTTTCCATTTGTTATATTTGTATAAAGATCTATTGACATTTATTGTAAATAAACACCATGGCAAAGTGTCTGGAGAGAAGTTTGGCTTTTAAAAAGGGGGGGGGGGGTCCAGAGGGCTCCAGAATGTGCTGGGGGGGGGGGGGGCTGTATTTAGGAAACCTATACGAAGAGAAATTTGGGGGTTGATCACCTTTTAAAAAATTAAGTGAAGTAGTCCACCTGAAGCAAGCATGCATCCAGTGAAGGGGGAGAGCTCATCTAAAGAGTCATTGGGGGTTGATTTACTAAAGCACTGGGTATTGTAGCTTGGGTTGAAGGTGATGCTGTGCTAACTTGCAAACAAATATTAACATTGAGAAAGCAAAAAAGTTCCAAAGAAATAAATATAGTTTCTTTCCAGCTTAAGCAGGTGCGCTCAAGCTGCTTAAACTGGAAAGAACCTATTGCTTTGGAACTTTTTTTGCTTTCTCAATATTAAAATAATAATATTGGGTGGGGGGTGTTATCTTTAGTTTTTCTCATGTTTTGCCATTGGAAATAAAATGTAATATGCACACTGCTGTATTAACACACATAGTACAATATGCAGACAAACGTATGAAGGAACCTTTTGCATCAACAGGCATTTAACAAGCTCCTAAAGGCTAACTAGCTGAGTTTGCATAGACATGTGCCCTGTGACAGTGCATGTGTGGATGTGGCAAAAAAAAGACTGTAAATGTGCTGTTCGAATGTAAAGCATTTGTTTTAAACAGAAAATATCACGTTTGGCCACTAGATGAAGCTAAGTCTCCTATAGATTTCTTATAACACTTAGCTCCATCTAGTGGCCTGAGGTAATGTATATCCTGTGCTATTTTATGCAGCATTTTACATCTGGTTTTTGATTTATCTTTTTGAACAGCACAGGATAAAACCTTGTTACAGTAACTGCACAGGACGAATGTACATGCACTTTCACCAGCCAAATGTAGGCACTTTGTAAATCCCAGTTGATTTTTTTTGCATAGCCATTCGCCCTGTAAAAGTGCATGTACATTGGTTTGGCTGGGCCAAAAAAAATTACTATAAAAGGCTATTTTTTATTTACTTTTCAAATGTAAATAATTGATTTTAATCTGAAAATGCCACATTTGGCCACTAGATGGTGTGAAGTCTCATAGGCATTTCTTATAACTCTTGGCTCCATCCAGTGGCAGAATTGGGTATTTTCCATCATGTGCTATTTTATGCAGTATTTTACATCTGTTATCCTGTGCTGTTTGATTTGAATATTTACAGTCATAATGCATGCACATTCACTGAGCAAATGTCTATGCAAATGCTTTTGAAACCAATCCCTAAGTGTCTGATACAATTTTTAAGGCACACTGGCCACTGAGGTTGTTAAAGACTGAACAGCCCTTGCATATATTCATGTCGGATTTGTACGCTCAGGTTTCAGCTTGGCGCTTTTTTTCGAAAGACTTAAAAGCCCCCTTCATCTATTGTTAAAGTGGACTCAACCCCCTTTTTAATAAATTGCCCATGCTAAAAAATGCATTCAAGCAAAAAAAAAAAAAAAAAAACTTACATTTCTTTATTTTACAAATCTCTCCAACCCCCCCCTGCAGGTCCTTCCTGCCTGGGATTCCAATCCCAAGCCGCCATTTTTACAAATAATGTATTTGGTGGCTGGCTTCTTACCTCTTCTGGTCGGTCAACCGTTGACGTTGTGCCAGATCTTGCACATAAACCGTGTGTAATATCTGGGGTGGCTTATTGAGGGATAGCAAGAACTTCTAAGACTCATCTGTGAGATCTGACGTAGCCTTCCCAGGGGGAAGGCCAAGGCTTCGTCACCAGTTCCTCAGGGAAACCAGGAGATGGGAATAGAAATTTCCCAAAAAAGTATTTTATTTTCCAAATTAATTTGTTTGAATGGGCAAGGGCTACATGCACCCCCCCTTTTTTTTTTTTTTGGGGGGGGGGGTTAAAGATCAATATATTTTTTATTTTTTTCGTAAAGGCCCCCAGGGCTCGATCTAGAATGTCTGACCTGGGGATACAATAATAACAAAAAAAAAAAAAGGGGCATAATGTCCACAGTATGGCAGAGAATGAGATACTGGGGACCCGTATTCCCTGTTCACTTGCCTTCCTTCAGTACCACGGTGCCATAACCTAGAAGTAACGGCTGGCAGGTGGTGCAGCAGTGAACAGGAAATGCCTGTATGTATTAGGCTGTTATAAGATTAGGACAAAAAAAAAGTGTGCCATGACAAGGGCAACTAGGGCAAAGATGCCAAACTGCCCCCCCCCCCCCCCAAGATGTATCGGCATCATGTACCAGCAAACCCACCCCCCCAATATGATATAAAAACAAATCCACCCCCTGCTGAAGTCTCCCTCTTCCAATGCAAATCGTCTACCCATCAAGTTCCCCCTCCAGGTACATATCCTTTCCCACTTCCCCCATACCTCCTCCTAGCACAAATACCCCTCAATCACCCCCTACTCGCACAAATCCCCTCCATACCATAATTTCCCCTCCTAGCTCAATTCTTATCTCCTCCCTCCAATCTCCTTTTGTGGGGGGACCCCCACTTCACATGATGCCACAGTGCCCAGTGCAGCTGCCCCTCCTGCCCGCCCCTTGTCTCTGAGGCCATCGGAGTCCCCTTTATACATCAGGTGTCTTCCTCAGAGTCCCCCTTTTTTTTTTTTTTTTTTTTTTTAGATCAAATGTCCCTTTACATCAACTGCCTCATGGATCAGTGTATGCACTCTGAGACTGGAGGGGGGGGGGGGGTTCACAAACCAACCCCCACCTATATCTGGGGCCCCCTGTGTTAATCTGCTGCAAAATAGGTAAACAACACTGCTGTGGGGGCCGGGGGGGCGGGCAGTCAAAATGCTTTCCTTTCCTTGGCTTTGGTGCCCTCCTTCAGGCCAGGGAATCCCAAATCCTGTGAGATGAGGCTACTTGCCATTCTTTGAGATATATCGCTGGTGTCGCCCTCGCCTAGGTGCCGCAGACGGCAGCTTATCACACAGATTATCACTCCTTTAACACACAGCCGACTCCTGCCTGGTATTGTCAGGATGGGTGAAAAGTGCACCGCGAAGATCTGAGAGGCCATTCCAGGTGGAGATAAAATAATGCCTCCTCATACAATAAATAATGATTCATCATATAAGCCATTGGTTATATAACCATTCTATACAAAGACATCATTCCACAGGTATGGAGGATAGACTGTTGTAATAAGATAATTATCATGAGATAAAAAACTAAACAAAAAAAAACAGGCTTGGTGGAGTGACCCTATAAAATGATGGCAGTTTGCCCGCTGTATGTACAGTGCGTTGAGGTGCCATTCATTGTGACTGGCACATTAATGTCATATACAGTAGGCCTCAATGCAACACAATGCATATACCATACGCTGTGGTGCGCTGCATTGCCAAAAAGTGCCATGTGCTGTTTTTAATCAGTTTATGATGCGTTGGCAGCCTATTCATAATAAATGTGCTTCCCTATAGCCAGGGCTGGGACAAGGGATGGGCAGAAGGGGAGGCTGCCCTGGGCGCAGTGTGTATTGTGCTTGTTCTTTCTAATATAAAGCTGACGGGAGTAGTGACAGCGGCATCGATACTTCTGTCAGCCCAACACTGTAAGGAGAAGAGAGCTGGGAGGAGGTGCGGGCTGTGCTCGCTCTCTCTCGCCTTTTCATAAGTTTGTAAATAATGAAGGGGGCGGAGGGGTGCAATTTGGCATCTTCATCCTAGGCACTGGATGATCTTTTCCCGGCACTGCCTACAGCTATGGTTTGTATTGCATAGTTACATTGGTTCAGCATGGGCCAATAAAAATAATCATATGCCATTCCTTTTGGGAACACCATGGAAGCAGAGAGTCACTGTAGTAGTCGTTGCCACGGTCTTCTAGGTCCTATGTCGAGCGGTACTTTTTCGGCATAGTTACCACAGTGGGTGGCTCACTCCACACTGCCACCATTCACAGAATGTCTTGTATTTATTTTCAGTGAATATGAGGAGGGTTCTGGTTGGACGAGGAGGAGTGTGGGGGAATGTCACAATCTTCCCCTCATCCAATCAGTAAATGCCTTTATATTCTTTGAAAAAAGATACAAGGTGTTCTGTGAAAGGTTTTTTTTTTTCTTCTTTTCAAGCTCCGCAGGTGCAGTGAGCATGCTTACAACTAAACACCGAGTGCAACAAAAAAAAAGTGAAGCACACAAAGTGCCCAGGGTGTACACATGATCCTCCTCGTCTGAAGGCAAAGGACCCTGACCCTTATCCCTGGGGCACAAGTGTAGTGTGACGGAACCGCTTGGCACCCCGATTAGGTGCTTCCTTCCGCCACAGAGTGCCTCCTCCCCTCCAAACCATTCCTAGCAGACTGAGAACTAATACCAGCCCTTTTTACCCCAAACATCGTACACAGACAAGATGTGAGGTAAAATCCAAAGGAAGGACCATTTATTGAAACTCTGACACATACTTTATACCCCACAGGAGGACATTCCCCTCTTGAGGATATTAACATGACAATGCAAACTTCAAATACCAATCCAATTAACAACTAACGATATCAATTAAACAGTGTTAATCAAGAAACGTATAACCTCCCACAATAATTAAGTTGCCACTTAAAGTGGTTGTATACCCACATTTTTAACTTTTACCTACAGGAAAGCCTATAATAAGGCTTACCTGTAGGTAAAAAAAATATCTCCTAAACCTGTACGGTTTAGGAGATATTCCCCTCGGTATGCGCAGCTGACTGTAGCGGCGCATGCGCACAAGGGGGTTCTCTCCGTGAAAATCCGGCAGCGCTCGTCCGGCCGGACTGAAATCTCCCGCGCTCATGCGCGGGAGTGACGATATTGCAGCTCCGGCCACTCACAGCGCCGGAGCCGCGATACCCGGAAGAGACGCCGAGGGAGCATGTCGGCTCCCTCGGCGTGGATCGGGCCAGATGTCGGGGCCTCGTTCTAAGGTAAGTATTTCATAATGAGCTAGTATGCGGTGCATACTAGCTCATTATGCCTTTTGCTTTGCAGGTTTTAAGAAAAAAAAAAAAATTGCGGGTTTACTACCGCTTTAAGGACCGAGCCTATTTTTGGACTTTGTGTTTACAAGTTAAAATCTTCTTCTTATTTTTTTGCTAGAAAATGACTTCTACTAACACCCTAGAGCGGTGATTGCAAACATTGGCACCCCAGATGTTTTGGAACTACATTTCCCACGATGCTCCAGTACACTGCAGAGTGCATGAGCATTATGGGAAATGTAGTTTCAAAACATCTGGGGTGCCAATGTTTGTCATCACTGCCCTAGAGAATAAAATGACGGTTGTTGCAATACTTTGTCACACCATATCTGCGCAGCAGTTTTACAAGCGCATTATTTTTTTTTATTTATTTTTTTTTTTTTTAATACACTTTACTGTTGTGTTTTTTATTTTTTTATTTATATTGTGAAAGATAATGTTACAAGTAAATGAATACCCAACATGTGGCGCTTCAAAATTGCGCCCGCTGGTGGAATGGCGACAAACTTTTTTTAACCTTTAAAAATCTCCATATGCAAAGTTTAAAAATGTCTACAGGTTATCAGTTTTCAGAATTATTGCTCTCACTCTAATGATCGTGGCAATACCTCACATGTGTGGCTTGAACACTGTTTTCATATGTGGGCACTACTCACGTATGCGTTCGCTTCTGCTCGCGAGCTCGTTGGGACAGGGCACTTTACATTTTTTGAGAAAATTTTTTTTTTTTTATTATTGTTTTTTACTTTTTAGTTTGACACTGTCCTTTGTTTTAAAAAAAAAATAAAATAAAATTTGGGTCACTTTTATTCCTATTACAAGGAATGTAAACATCCCTTGTAATAGAAAAAAAAAAAAGCATGACAGGTCCTCTTTAAATATGAGATCTGGGGTAAAAAAAGACCTCAGATCTCATATTTACACTAAAATTCAAAAAAAATAAAAATAAAATAACATTTTCTCCCTTAAGAGCATTGGGCAGAAGTGATGTTTGATTTCGCTTCTGCCAGTCAATGCTACAGAGCCAAGCAGGGGCCATCTTCCCCTCACTTGGCAGCCAGACATCCAGGAGAGTGGATGTAATGCCTGGCTGCCGAACCACCGGAATGAGACGGCAGGAGGGGGGCCCTCTCCCACCCCCCTTGATAAGTGATCTCACGGCGAATCCACCGCAGAGACCACTTATCTGAAATCGGACTGCCCGCTAAAGAAGAGGATACCGGGGGTTAGGCCAGCTATCTGCTGCCATAACAACAATATTCCTCTTCAAACAGCTGCCGTATAATGATGGCGGCTGGGCCATAAGTGGTTAAAGTGGTCACCAGATTAATCTCATCTACAACAGAGGATCAGACAGACAGAAACGATAGAATAATGGGAAATACCTACTTAAAGAGGTGTCCCGCCCCCCCACCAAAAAATTAAGTCAGCAGCTACAAATACTATAGCTGCTGACTTCTAATATTAGGACATTTGCCTGTCCAAGGATCCCACATTGTCCTCACCCGAGCCGATATTCCGATCGGCTCTCGGGTGCTGCCGCTGCCATTCCTGGTGAGGGAAACTGGCAGTGAAGCCTTTCGGCATCAAAGCCGGTTCCCTTCTGCACATGCATGAAGCTCGCTGCACTTTCTTCCTGGCCCGGTGGTGGAGGTATGAAGATGGGGGGGGGGGGGGTCTCCTCATAGTGGAGTATGGGTATTTGTCAAAAGCAGGTACCCGCACCAACCCGAAAGGAGTGACGTGTGGCACCGGAGGGAGGGAGGAGGCAGATAAGTGGAATTTTAAGTGGAACTCTACTTTAACGATAAACATATTTCACATATATCTGTTCCCTGAGTTTCAAGTTGGCAAAGACCATCATGGCTTCCTTGACTGTAGTAATGTCCTTTTGCATTATATAACAGAACATCTTCCTAAATGCTTGTAGCTCCCTCAAATGCCAGGGCCCATAGTCAGTGGGTAGGAGGCTTACCCCTAGTCCTCTCCAAAAGCCTCTGTCCTGGTTGTGTCTGTTACAGGTACTCTTGGTCCAACCAGCTCAAGCTGGGCAGACCCCTTTCTTCGGGAAAGGGCAGGGTCCAACCTGCTGAAGCAAGACCTACCAAAGTACTAGGTGGGGCTTCCCAGAAGGGAAATCCCATGGAAGGGGAACCTGACCAAAAAGGCCAAATGCCCTCCTCCCAAGACTTTCAGGGCAAGCCTAAGGTCCTAGATCCTACTGGTCGGGAGTAAGTGCCAAGCTTTGTATATGCCAATGTGCAATACAATGGCAGACCCTTCAGCTAGTGTTCTGTGAGAGGTGGGTATGCTCAGTTGGTGACCCTCTGTGTGCACTATGTAGAAGAGCAGCCACTCTGCACAGGACCCAGAAGACCACATCGATTTCACCCCCCCCCCCCCCCCACCAGGTGGAGTTCCCAGTTAAATCCCCTTTTTAACATCAGGTGTCTCCAGTAGAGTCCCCTCGCCTTTTTAACATCAGGTGTCCCCAGTAGAGTCCCCTCGCCTTTTTAACATCGGGTGTCCCCAGTAGAGTCCCCTCGCCTTTTTAACATCAGGTGTCCCCAGTAGAGTCCCCTCCCCATAACCAAATTTTTTTTATAAATGTAATCTTTTTTTTTACTTTTTTATTCCGTTTTATCTAGTAAAAAATAAAACAACGGTGATTGAATACCACAGAAATCTATTTTTTTTTTTTTTTTTTTTTTTTTTATACACAGTCATACAGTGTTGCATGACCATGCAAATGTCATTCAAAGTGCGACAGCGCTGAAAATTGGCCTGGGCAGGAAGGGGGTGAAATAGTTCGGTACTGAAGTGGTTAATATTTTTTTTTTTTTTTTTTGAATAAAATTTTATTGAACAAAGGCATACAACAAGTTGTACAAAAGTTGCAGGTTAATACTTTTCTCATGAAACAGAAAGAAAAGAAAGAAAGAAAATGAATGAAAACAATCAGGCAGATTAGGATTTGACAAAAACTAAACAAATCGTATAGAACAAAAGGAGGATTCACCAATCCCCCAATAAGGGAGAAGGGGAAGCCTCCCCTGGATGGATCTGGTGGTTAGAAGATAACTAGGTGTGCATTATAGGAACAAATTATACGGTAACACAGAGTGAAGGTGCTATGCAGTACATAGGGGGGGGGGGGGGGGGGGATGCTGCACAGTTCCCGGCCGTCCATAAAAGCGATGCATGAATGAAGCCCCATGGGAGGGGGATAGAAGATAGGAGCACAGAGACACATATGGCATGTTTTCAGGTTGCAGCGATTGTCGCAGGTAATGCGTGTCCCTTATAGATAAAGGAGTGGTCCTCGAGGTGGGCTCGTTCCGTGGGGGTGAGTTTTGAAGACATGTACAAGTCCCATCTATTGTGGAAGCGAAGTTTGGCTTTGGTGTGCAGAAAACTAGTGTTTAATTTGTCCCGAAAGAGGAGGTGCATGAGTTCTCTGTCCACTTGTGGGACAGATGGTTTATTTGTGGAAGTCCAGTTGGCCAGTATGCTTCTTCTGGCGAGTAATAGACAAAGCAAGGCCCATTCCTTGCCCAGAGGTGTGAAGGTAGCTGACCATGGGAGCAGTTTGGGGTCCCAATGACCAAAGATAAGGAGTAGTGGATCCTTGGGGATTTTCAAGAGTGTTATCTTGAAGATAAATGCCAAAATTTCATCCCAGAATGAGGAGATCACCAGGCAGGACCAGTAGCGATGGGTAAGGGAAGGTCTCGGGTGCTGGCAGAGAGGACATAAAGAGACCGCCGGTTGACCTGAAGATGAGGAGTATAGAAAAGGTATGTGTGCTCGATGTACAATTTTTAGTTGGGTTTCCCTCCAAGTTTCATTTGGGACCAGCTTGTAGACCGATTGTAGACCTTGTAGGATCTTGTCCACAGTATCAACACCTGGAAAGTCCTTAGCCCAGTTGGAGACCGAGGAAAATTCCAAAGAGGGTGTAGTATTCAGCAACAGAGGTTTGTAGATATCCGATATACCGTAAGAATCTTTATGTAGGAGTACATCAATGAACGAGGATTGGAATCTGGTATGTTCTGCTCTGCATGTTTTCAGCATGAAACTGAGGCATTGACCATAATGGAAAGCAGATGAGTCCGGCAAAGAGAACTTGACGGCCAACTGGCGAAAAGAAAGTGGTCGACCAGAGTCCGGGTCACACAATGAAAGAAAAGAATCGAGGCCTTGTTGACGCCATGTATCAAAGGGTTGGCGGTCCAACCCCGGGGTAAAGTTCGGGTTGCCTTGTAACGGTAAATGTCTAGATATGTAGGGAGACAACTTAAGGCTTTTCCGTATTTCTCTCCAGGCAATGGCCGTGTCTCGCAGTAAAAGGTTGTGTTGCAAAGGCGGAGCCAGTTGTTTCCAATTGCAGTGGAGAAGTGCAGCTAGGGAGTATGGATGGGTCATGTCGGCTTCCAGTGAATAGTTGGAGCAGCGGGATTTTTGGGATATCCAATCCAAACCTACCCTTAATAGGCATGCTAAATTGTACATTCTGATATTGGGAAGACTAATACCCCCCTCGCTCCTGGGAAGGTGCAGTTTAGAGAAGGCAATGCGGGGTCTCTTACCTCGCCACAAGAATTTAGAGATCGAGGAGTTTAAAAGTTTAACATCCTTATGTCTGAGAAGTAATGGTATCGTCTGAAGGGGATATAGAAGGCGTGCAAAACTAACCATTTTTACCAGGTGGCACCTTCCCAAGAGCGAAAGAGGCAGATCCATCCAGTTATCCAACTCCTGCATAAGTTTAGTAAAGAGGGGGGGGTAGTTCAAGTGATAGAGAGATGAGGGGAGCTTCCCTATTTTAATGCCCAAGTATGTGATATGGGTGGTAGCTACCTTGAAAATAGAGTGTTTCGCCCATGACGGAGGTGGAAGGGAACCCAAAGGGAGTATTTCGCTCTTAGAGTAATTTATACGTAATCCCGAGCACTGCCTGAAACGGTCAAATAAGGATTTGATCGTGAGCATGTCTGAGGAAGGGTTGGCAGAAAATATCAAAACGTCGTCAGCGAAAAGGGAGGTTCGTAGCTCATGCGACCCGACTCTGATTCCGTGTAGCGGTGCGTTAAAAGTCAAATGTCTGGATAACGGCTCTAAAGCTAGATTAAAGAGGAGTGGGGACAGGGGGCAGCCCTGTCTGGTCCCCTTGTGTAACCGGAACTCGTCGGACAGAAGGCCGGCGGCCACCAGTCTGGCTGCAGGGGAGGTGTACATGGAGCTAATCAGGTGTAGAAAAGGTCCAGTGAAGCCCATATCTCCCAGTACCATGGAAAGCCATTCAAAATTAACATTATCGAATGCCTTTTCGGCGTCCAGAGTAATAATGGCTAAATCGCTGGTTGGATGACATCTAGCATATTCTAATGCCATCATCACCTTCCTGATGTTGATAGTTGCCGTTCTGCCCTTGACAAAGCCTGATTGGGCGGAGTGAATCAGGGAGGGGATGATGTCAGCCAGCCTATTAGCTACTATTTTAGAAAGAATTTTGACGTCAAGATTAAGGAGCGAGATGGGTCTATACGACCCAGGTTCCTGCGGGTCTTTACCCTTTTTTTCTAATAGCTTTATAATTGCTTGGTTACCAGACGGGAGATAGGGGCCACCAGACCATATATGTTGGTAGACAGCAGCCAGAGTTGGGGTTAGAAGAGTATTCAAGGATTTATAGAACTCGCCTGATAGACCATCCGGGCCTGGGGCTTTGGAGGAAGCTAACGTACGAATCGTGGCAGATATCTCTGAATGGGAAATGGGGGCGTTTAACGAGTCAAGTTGAGAGGGAGATATTCGAGTCAAGCGTGTACCGTCAAGAAAGTCGCGAGCAGTGGGTCGAACGATGGGGTCCGCCGCATACAGGGAGGTATAAAAGCGGAGCATTGCCGCATTAATGCCCTTTGGAGTAGACATGACCGTGCCGTCGGGGTCGCGTAACGACGATATAACCGTTGGGCGGTAGGGTCCCTTACACAATCTGGCAAGGAGCTTGCCAGCTTTGTTGCCAAATTTATGTAGCGTTGCGTCGAAATGGGCTCTTTTAGTATTTTCCAGGGTTTCAGCCCAAGAGTCGAATGACTGCTTGGCCGTGTGCCAGGCTTCACGATTTTCAGGGGAGTTTAAGTCAGAGAGTGCCCGCTGGGCCAGGTGCAGTCTGGAACTGGAAACTTTATATTGGGACTGGGCGTGTTTCTTGAAAGAAGAGGCATACGAGATAATGCGTCCCCTAAGGAACGCCTTACCTGCATCCCAGAACAAGTGTGGGTCGTCAACATGTATTGCGTTTGTTTGCGAGTATGATGCCCATTCCTTTAACATATAAGCTTGAAAGTCTGCATTGTGCTGTAGGAAGGAGGGGAAGCGCCAAAGTTTGGGATTGGGGTGTATGCCGGGGGTGTCTAGGGTCACCGATATCGGAGCATGGTCCGATATGGCTATGTCATGGATTTCCGCCGTTGGAAGGAAGGGGATTAAATCGTCAGATCCAAAAAAATAGTCAATCCTGGAAAAGACATTGTGTGGATAGGAATAAAAGGAAAATTCCCGGTCGGTCGGGTGGTGTAGTCGCCAGATGTCATGGAGGTGGAGGGATTCCATAGTCATCGCTAGGGTCGTGGGAGTGGTGACAGTTGAGCAAAGCATGGGGCGGAGGGGGGGAGATTTGTCGTCTGCCGGGTGAGCAACAGAATTGAAGTCACCCCCTACCAGATGTGGGAGGTGTGGGAAGCGCAAAAGCCAACTGGTCAGCGTGCCATAGAAGGATTTTGTGGGACTATTAGGAGCATAGACATTTGTAATGGCAAGTTCCTTGGACCCTATGAGGGCCCTAATAGTAAGGAGTCTGCCCTGTTGATCTGTATCAATAGATAGGATCTTACAAGGGAGATTCTTATTGATAAGAACAAGAACCCCTGCTTTCCGACCCACAGCTTCGGCACCCGCCACCTCACCTACCCAGAGCTTCCTCATCCGGACAAAGTCTGATGAAGATAGGTGGGTTTCCTGTAGCAGTGCTACGTCGGTCTTGAGTCTCTTGAGGTGACGCAGTACCTTCATGCGTTTGTTAGGGGAACGGAGCCCTTTAACATTCCACGATACTACTTGTAGCATGGTGAATCGTTAAGCGCAGTAGTGGCGGGGACAAATAACACCATGTGATCGGGAGGAACCGGGGCATAAAACAGCAGGAGCTTTGCTCCAGAGAAGGCCAGGAGGATCCCTGGCGGAAATAACTCAAGGGGGAATAAAGTAGGTACAAGTGCATCTGCATAAGAAGGTGGAAGGAAGGGACGGGATAGGGAGTGGCAAACAGGCCAAACAAAATAACTCACTGAGAACTTCACTTTTTTCCGCATGGGGGTCACTGTGTAGATCAGCTCCCAGAACCAGGCCATCGAACTGATGTAAGTACGGCTGCCCTAGAGAAGAAATATGGCACGCCGCCACCCCAGGCAGGGGTCAGAACGAAAAGAGATGGTCCGCACAGAAGACCCCACAGGAGGAACCAGTGAACGTAACCTGAAAAAGGCAGCAGAGAGGATAAACATAAAATATACAGGATAAACATAAAATATACAAGGAGGAGGAATATAATAGAATAAATGTAATTCCAATAATACAATAGACAAAAACATCTATAAGCCAAGGGCTCATGGGTGGTAGTGAGGACATATGGGCAGATAGTACAGCGCCCAGTGCCAGTCACGGCCCTGGGCAGATAATACCTGATAAGTGCGCTCCGCGCGCGAACGGTCCAGGAAGGGAGTAGATCAAGACAAGAGCCACTTCTACCAGGCAAAAGCGGGTGGTAGGTAAGGCTGTGTCCCTAAAAAGAAGGGAAAACAAAAGAAAGAAAAACACGGTCCAAGTGTCCATCAACGTGCATTTAAAGCGTGAAGAGTAGGACCTGAGGCCCTGAAGCGCTTGGGGGAGTCCTTCCGTGGGCTCCTCTGGTCAAGGGCTCTATTGACAGGGGCTGCCTTGGGAGCCGGGCTCAGTGGAGGACCCGAACGTAGCGATTTCAGGAAACGCGATGCATCATCGGGGTCTTGAAAAGAGAGTTGTTCTCCGTTGGGTGCTTTAATCCGTAGGATTGCCGGAAATGCAAGAGTGAATTTCAACTGCCGTTGGAATAGTTCCGTACATATATGTTGAAAGGCCTTCCTCTTCTTAGAGACATCCACTGAATAGTCAGCAAAAATCAGGACCTTGACTCCATCGATTTGAAGCGACCTGGACTGACGATATTGCTGTAGAATGGAGGCTTTGTCTGCGTAATTTAGATATTTAGCAATTATCGGGCGTGGGGACTTGCGGTCCGAGTTTGGCGCCCCCACACGATGTGCTCGTTCCACGACGAAGGGTCCCCCCAGGCCCAGAGCCTCCGGGATGCGATTAGCGCACAAGTCCGATAGGGCAGAATGATGAAGTGACTCTGGAATACCAACAAAACGCAGGTTGCTCCTCCTGGACCTATTTTCAAGGTCATCGAGTTTTTCCAGAATAAATTTGTTGGTTCTGTCCTGGGCTTGTTCTAGGGACTGCGTTTGATATAATTCCTCCTCTAATGTAGAGATGCGGCTCTCAGCCTCATTAAGTCTGGATGCGTGTTCCCCAAGTTGGGCCTGAATTTTATGCATGCCCTGGGTGACAGCTTTCTCAACAGAGGCCGCTATCATAGGGGAGAGGAGAGCAGCAACAGCCTGCGCCAGAAGTTCAGTCTGTGGGTCTTGCAGCAGTGGGGATGTTACAGCTTGATGCATGGCCACAGGTGCTCCATGCCCATGTGCTTGCGTGGAGGCAGGTGGATGCATGGGAGGGGGTGCCTTGGAGGCCGTCTGGCCTTGTGCTGAATCTCCTACCTCCATCGCTGGTGGCTGTTCCTCAGGGCAGGCCGCGCTGACCGGAGTGGAGGCCGATGCGGTGTAGGCCGAAGCCGGGGCCTCGATTTGCGGTGCGGCCTGCCGCGCGGTGGCGGCCGCGTACGAGCGCGGCCCGGTTTTCTCAACGAACCGGTCCATCGTGGAGCCGGTATCGCGGGGAGGATGGCTGGTCGGTGTAGCGGGCGAAAACGCCGGATTTAAGGCAGATTTAACGGCCGGTCTGCGGGAGCTGTGTGAGGGGACAGCTACTCCATACGGCGCCGGAACCGGAAGTTGAAGTGGTTAATATTTTAATCTTGTATGTATATATATATATAATATATAAATGTTTATGTATAATTTTTTTTTTTTATTTAATCACTTTAATTGTACTTGGCACCCGTCAACACACGTTACAGTTAACGCACATGGTGTGAATCAAGTCTTTCTTTACTTCCTGACCTTTTCCGGCTTTTCTTACACTCTGGATTAATCTAACCGGCTCTCCTGACGTTATTGTTCCCCCCGCTGGCCATCCCTCAGCGCATTCCTCTGCTCCATCTTCTTTTAGTTACCAAGGAACACAAGACAGAAATTTATAGGTTGGTGTCAACATCTTCCAGAACAACAAACAGATCCAGTGTAGCCGGCTGAGATGTATCAAGTAGACTTTACTGGAGATGTTTATTGATGGCGGATCCAGTGTCTTCTGGTCTTTGATATATAACAGCTGTGGATGTTAAATAAACTCTGTGCGGCTTCATGCGATTCGAGAGAGAAGATCCAATCCTGTCCCAACTTGGACTATAGACATCCCGGTACAACGCCGATTCTTCAAGGGGGGGGGGGAAACTATTATGGAACTAGATACGAATAAATACAAACCGCACACCATTTTGGAAAGATGGCCCTTTTATTTTGGGTTTTGAAAATGAGCGATTAAAATAATTATAATCCAATAACAATGTTCACACTGGGACGTTTTTTCATGCGCTTTAGCATTAAAAAAAAGCGCTTGTAAAGCGCTTGAAAGAAGCCTCATCTGCAATCCCAATGTGAAAGCCAAAGTGCTTTAAGAGCCCTTTCACAATGTCAGCGCCCAAAAAACGTTGGTAAAGCGCCGCTTAAACTAGCAGCGCTTTACCTGCGTTTTTTTGAGCGCTATTGGGGTGCTTTTAACCCCTGCTAGTGGCCAAATAAAGGGTTAAAAGCGCTTTGTAGGCACTTCCCCGTTGATTTCAATGGGAAGGGGCACTTTAGGAGCCGTGTATTCACCGCTCCAAAAGTACTGCAAAGAAGCTGCTTGCATTTTTTTTTTTTTTTTTGATGCCCTGCCAGCGCAGCGCCTCAGTGTGAACGCACTTGGGCTTTTACATTGGGATTGCAGTTGCCGCTTCTTTCAAGCGCTGTACAGGCGCTTTACTTTTTTTTTATTTTATTTTTTTAACGCTAAAGCACCCGAAAAACGCCCCAGTGTGAAAGGGGTCTAAATATGATTTATATTCATTAAAAGTTGCTACCACTTGTAGCCATAAAACGCAACTGAACCAATACGGCTTTAGATAAATAGCTGAAGAAACAATAACCCCTTAAAGTGGTTGTAAACCCTCCATATACCCAGTGAAGTGCCTGGCCTCAGGTGATACACCCAGGGCCACTGATTTGGGAGGGGGGGATCCTCTTGTAGGGGGCCCAAGCACTCCGGGGAGGGGGATTAGTGACAGACGACAATTGCAGATCTCTTCCTCCAGCAGCTCAAAGCTGGTCTCTCCCCCTCTCCCTGCTGCCAGCTTTTATCTGCTGAGAAAAAGACAGTCGTCCCTCGCTAATCCCCCCCAGCGCTGGCTATAATGTTGGCTCTGCTCCTGAGATTGTTATCTCTGTGACTTTGTTTCTCTCCCTCCTGTCTCTCTGATCTCCAGAGCTCCAACTGCCCAGCCTGATAAATCTAAAAGATAAAACTGAGTTAGTAGATACAAATTAAGATGAGATGAAAAAAATGCACAGGCTGGTATTTTTTGATCTCATCTTAATTTGCATCTATTAACTTATCTTTTAGATTTTAGCAGGAATTATGTGAGTTATGTTGTATTTGTGTCCGCTAATAATGATTTCATTGTATTTTTTTTGCGAAATATAGCTGTATTATTTTCTTGGGGGAGCCCTGTCAGGTAGTCTGTATGGAGCCCCGTGTTTTCTATAAGTAGCCCTGGATGCACACAGTCGCCAGGGGGTGGGGATCTGAAGTCGCACACTGTAAATACATAGTTGAGTGTAATCTGAGATTGAATTGAAACCCCCCCCCCCCCCCAGTGCTGGGACAATGTCATCCAGTGCTCAGAGCAAAAAAGACAAATTGCGTTCGCCCACCCCCCACCAGGTGGAGTCCCCAGTTAAATCCCCCTTTACATCAGGTGTCCCCAGTAGAGTCCCCTCCCCTTTACATCAGGTGTCCCCACGCTTCCAAGTTGTTTCCCTCCCACTTGTACTGGGAGATCAGTATTCACAGCATGTCATTCCTCTCTGGTCATGTGACAAGTCGCATTACAGGGGGAGAGAATAAGGACATAGTCCACCCTTCTTCCTCAGCAGTTTGGCTCTGAGGCTAAGGGCAGTTCTGTCTCACCGCCAGCTCTTTTCTGCCCCATGCAGGCTGGAGGGAGGAGAAAGCTGAATCCTCCCTCTGGCAGTAGCTATAGCACAGCAGTGCCTGGCAGGGGACCTGATCTTTCTCTCTGCTGCAGTTAGTAACACTTACAGGTCTTGTCCCTCTCCCCCCCCCCCCCCCCAGCCTGCAATTGGATGGTGAAAGAGAAGCAGCAGCCTGATAAGTTCATCTCTCTGTCACTCTGCTCTCTCCTTCTGTCAGCATGTTAATTGCTTTCACATGAGCACTGAAACGCAATCGATTGGCTCCTCCTACTGCCTGTCACTTTTTCCAGTCTGAGCTCTGCTGTACAAGGGCTTCAATTCAAATTTAGGCACTTATCCTGCTTACATAAAAATAAATACATAATGTAAATAGGCAAATACTTGCAGCAAAAAGAGATTTTTAATAAAGTTTTGCTAGGGCATACAACATGAATTGTCGCTGTACGGAACCCTTGTGTGTTTTGGTTTTATTTGATCAACTAATTTGGCATTGCCCAGGGGAGCCAATGGGGGGGGGGGGGGAAACATGTCGCAAAGCCAAATATGTGAGAGCCCATTCACACAGGGGCAACTCCTGATCCGACTTCAGGTCGCCCCTAGTCGCCTCAGGTCGCCTCAGGTCGGACAACATTTAAAAATCAATGTAAGTGAATGAGAGCCGTGTTAATGCACACTACTGAAGTCGCTCCGACTTCAAAAAAGGTTCCTGTACTACTTCTATCCGACTTGTAGGCGACCGGTACCCATTGATTTCAATGGAGGTCGCCTCCAAGTCGGATCTCCGTCTATACGGAGGCGACTTTGACAGAATTATCAGCTCTCAAGAGGGAACTCCACGGCAAATTTCTGAAAAAAATTTGGCGTGGGTTCCCCCTCCGAGAGCATACCAGGCCCTTAGGTCTGGTATGGATTCCAAGGGGAACCCCCTACGCCGAAAAAACGGCGTGGGGGTCCCCCCCAGATCCACACCAGACCCTTATCCGAGCACGCTACCCGGCCGGCCAGGAAAGGGGGTGGGGACGAGCGGGCGGCCCCCCCCCCTCCTGAGCCGTACCAGGCCGCGTGCCCTCAACATGGGGGGGTGCCTTGGGGGAGGGGGGGCGTGCGGCCCCCCCACCCCAAAGCACCTTGTCCCCATGTTGATGAGGACAAGGGCCTCTTCCCGACAACCCTGGCCGTTGGTTGTCGGGGTCTGCGGGCGGGGGGCTTATCGGAATCCGGGAGCCCCCTTTAATAAGGGGGCCCCCGGATACCGGCCCCCCACCCTATGTGAATGAGTATGGGGTACAATGTACCCCTACCCATTCACCTGTGAAATAAAGTACAATAAAACACACAACACAGAGAAAAAGTATTTTATTGCACAGCCGGGGGTCTTCCGTCTTCGGGGGTCTTCTCGCCGGACTCCTCCGCTATGTGTGTGTAGCTCTTTTGCCAGCGGAGGAGTCCGGCTTTCTTCCTCCCCGCCGCCGGCCTCTTCTCCCGACTTCGGGGGTCTTGTCCCCCTCTTCGGTTCTTCTGCCGGGCCACCGCGCCTGGTCCGGTGGCCCGGTCTTCTGTCGCCGTCTTCCGTTCTTCTGTCGCCGCCTTCGGTTCTTCTGCCGGGCCACCGCGCCTTCTTATAGCTCTTTTACAGGCGGTGGCCCGGTCTTCCGTCGCCGCCGCCGCCGCCTTCCGTTCTTCTCCTTCTTCTTCTCCTGGAGATGTTGACTCGACGAGCTCTCCGGCCACAATGCCAGGGACGCGCTCCGCTGCCTCTTATATAGGGACAATGGGGCGGTGTCACATGGGTTGATGTCACATGGGTTGGTCACATGGGTTGATGTCACATGGTGACCCCGCCCCCTTACCATGTGACATCAACCCATGTGACCAACCCATGTGACACCGCCCCATTGTCCCTATATAAGAGGCAGCGGAGCGCGTCCCTGGCATTGTGGCCGGAGAGCTCGTCGAGTCAACATCTCCAGGAGAAGAAGAAGGAGAAGAACGGAAGGCGGCGGCGGCGGCGGCGGCGGCGACGGAAGACCGGGCCACCGCCTGTAAAAGAGCTATAAGAAGGCGCGGTGGCCCGGCAGAAGAACCGAAGGCGGCGACAGAAGAACGGAAGACGGCGACAGAAGACCGGGCCACCGGACCAGGCGCGGTGGCCCGGCAGAAGAACCGAAGAGGGGGACAAGACCCCCGAAGTCGGGAGAAGAGGCCGGCGGCGGGGAGGAAGAAAGCCGGACTCCTCCGCTGGCAAAAGAGCTACACACACATAGCGGAGGAGTCCGGCGAGAAGACCCCCGAAGACGGAAGACCCCCGGCTGTGCAATAAAATACTTTTTCTCTGTGTTGTGTGTTTTATTGTACTTTATTTCACAGGTGAATGGGTAGGGGTACATTGTACCCCATACTCATTCACATAGGGTGGGGGGCCGGTATCCGGGGGCCCCCTTATTAAAGGGGGCTCCCGGATTCCGATAAGCCCCCCGCCCGCAGACCCCGACAACCAACGGCCAGGGTTGTCGGGAAGAGGCCCTTGTCCTCATCAACATGGGAACAAGGTGCTTTGGGGTGGGGGGCCGCACGCCCCCCTCCCCCAAGGCACCCCCCCATGTTGAGGGCACGCGGCCTGGTACGGCTCAGGAGGGGGGGGGCCGCCCGCTCGTCCCCACCCCCTTTCCTAGCCGGCCGGGTAGCGTGCTCGGATAAGGGTCTGGTGTGGATCTGGGGGGGACCCCCACGCCGTTTTTTCGGCGTAGGGGGTTCCCCTTGGAATCCATACCAGACCTAAGGGCCTGGTATGCTCTCGGAGGGGGAACCTACGCCAAATTTTTTTCAGAAATTTGCCGTGGAGTTTCCCCTTGAGCTCATTCTCTGCTTGGCCGCGGCAAAAGTCGCCTGGCCTGGGGCGACTTGTAAGTCGTCCCAAGTCGCGCTTGAAGTCATCACAAGTCGTTTTGAAGTCATCCCAAGTCGCCGCTGTCAAGTCGTGTCCAAGTAGCCTGATCAAGTCGCCTACAAGTCGTGTTGCCCCTGTGTGAATGGGCTCTGAGACTCTGTGTGCCCCTTTCTGCACAGCATGCAGCAAAGCAGACACAGGCGAGGACTTGTTCTATGAGACTCCATACACCCTTTAGGTCCCAGCACAACCTGGGGATACCTCGGGGGGGGGGGGGGGGAGGGGGGTGATAGGAGCTTTGCATTGTTTAATATGTGTTGGCGGTTTGAGCACAGTAGGTCCTCTCTAAAACCTGCTTTCTAAAATTGTTTGACAAATTTTTACAGTCGCATATTTTTTCCTAATATATGAGCTACTGTGACTGCAGCTTCTGCTGCCTTGTACAAGCAATGGACACACAGCTCCACCTACTGGACACATTGTAGAATGCACTGCAATACCAGGGGCAGCAATAAAATGGGAAAATTGTCATCTCTGTGCTAAAAAAAAAGTTTTTCTCAATTCACATCTGTCATCTCCTCAGAGGTTACCTGTGGTTTTTTTTACCTCTCCATTCTCTGGTGGGAAAGAGGGACACTTTTTTTTTTTTTTTTTTTTGCAGCACTTAAAGCAATATTAAAGCCAAATGCAAACATCTATTATTAGATTGCAGCTTAGATGTGGTGGCTGCATTCGTTTTTTTTTTTTTTTTTTTTAAGCCTTCTTTCTTCTATTTCCATCTGGTGATCTGATGTTTTTCAAAAGGAACAAGCTCTCCAGCAGAATGTATCAGTTTACATGGATGAGACAAACTATTTAAGGCGGAGCTCCACCCAAAAGAGGAAAATCTCCACTTGGGTGCCTGTCAAAACCACTGCGGTGAAGCGAGCCAGAAGTTCACCATGCCGGCCCATTCACAAAGTGCAGCGCGATTCGCACATGCACAGTACAGCAAGGCTTAGCCAAGATGGCGGCGGCGAGAGCCGATTCAAGACTCGGCTAATATGAAGACACCGCGGGCTCCCTGGACAGGTAAGTGCCCTAATAAATAAACAAATACAGTAGCTGCTGACTTAAATTTTTTTTTATTTTTTTGGGGGGGGGACTAAAATAAAATAATAAATAACTGATTAATAATAAATAAAAAAATGACACTTTTTTTTTTTTTTTTTTTTTTTACAAGTAGACTCCTTTTTTAAGTGGAGCTTTCAGTTACTTTACAAGTGTGATTACATTCCTGATAGGTCACAATATTCAGTAACGCTATTATTTTTCAAAAAGCTCCACCTTTTTTATAAAAAAGACTTTGCCTGAGGCTGAGATGATCTCATTAGTCTGCTGCAAGCAGGAGGAAGCATTTCTTCAGTCTCCTCTCCCCAGCCCTATTGTGAAGGGAAATCTCCCCAATAGAACATGTACAGCAAGAAGAAATGGTTTATGGTATAGCTCCAGTCAGTGGTTTTGCCTAGGCTGAGATGATGCAAATGGTCTACTGCAGGCAGAAAAAAGTAGTGCCACAGTCTCCTCTTCTGAGACTACAACATTGTAAAGGGAAATCCCCCCCCCCCAATGTTGCATAGACGGCGAGGAAGAAAAAGTATCCAAAAATATTTAAAACTAAAAATAAAACCTACATTTTGGTATAGCACCGCGTGATAGATTCACACTCAAGTATTTTGCTCTGATAACACACAGCCTATGATAACTAGCATGGACCTGAACAAACACTGAGCCCTTGTGTCACAGATAGTCCTTTTGAGATTATAGCATGGCCAGACCTAGGGAGTAGTGATGGACGAACTTCCGACGGGACGTTTCGCGAACGCGAAACGCGAACGGACACAAACGTTCGCGAAAACGACCGTTCGCCGCGGGCTCCATTGACTTCAATGGGAGGCGAATTTCGCAAACCTTTAGGTCGAATTTGCGGCCACGGGGTAATTATTAGGGGGTAGCACGTAGTCCCACCACCTGGACAATAGCATAATACATGTATGAGGTGAATTTGGGATCGATAACTACAAGCATTTTTTTTTTATTTGGGAAATTGTTCTGACAATTCAGGACTATGGAGCTAATGAAGGCAATGGAGGAGAGGGAAGGTCAGGGACCAGGGTAGGCAAACAAGAGGGTGCAGGAGATACAGAGCACTGACAGCAGCACCGTAATACAGAGCACTGACATCAGCACCGTGACATACAGCGCTGACAGCAGCTCCGTGACATACAGCGCTGACAGCAGCTCCGTGACATACAGCGCTGACAGCAGCTCCGTGACATACAGCGCTGACAGCAGCTCCGTGACATACAGCGCTGACAGCAGCTCCGTGACATACAGCGCTGACAGCAGCACCGTGACATACAGCGCTGACAGCAGCTCCGTGACATACAGCGCTGACAGCAGCTCCGTGACATACAGCGCTGACAGCAGCTCCGTGACATACAGCACTGACAGCAGCTCCGTGACATACAGCGCTGACAGCAGCTCCGTGACATACAGCGCTGACAGCAGCACCGTGACATACAGCGCTGACAGCAGCTCCGTGACATACAGCGCTGACAGCAGCTCCGTGACATACAGCGCTGACAGCAGCTCCGTGACATACAGCGCTGACAGCAGCTCCGTGACATACAGCGCTGACAGCAGCTCCGTGACATACAGCGCTGACAGCAGCTCCGTGACATACAGCGCTGACAGCAGCACCGTAAGCAGCCCCAGGAGGAAGTCAGCACAGCACAGGGATGGTGTGATCCCCTCATAATAAGAACCCCCAGGAGGAAGTCAGCACAGCACAGGGATGGTGGGAGCCCCTCATAATAAGAACACCCAGGAGGAAGTCAGCACAGCACAGGGATGGTGGGAACCCCTCATAATAAGCAGCCCCAGTAGAAATATGACACCGCTCAACCTCTTCAAAGAGGAGGGTAGGGGCATATAGTACGGTGTGCTTTTTTGGGTCAGGGAAGTGAGCCAAATGAATTAAGAAGGTCTGTGTGCTTGATTCCAAAAATTGTTTATAGACATATACATGGTCTACTGATCACATGTGTTGAATTCCTCCGAGATCCATGCCTCATTCATTTTTAGAAATGTGAGGTAGTTAACACTGTGGTGAGCTAGGCGAGTACGCTTATCGGTCACAATCCCCCCTGCTGCGCTGAACGTCCTTTCGGACAGGACACTGGATGAGGGGCAAGCCAACAGTTCGATTGCAAATTGGGCAAGCTCTGGCCAGAGGTCAAGCCTGCCCACCCAGTAGTCTAGGGGTTCATCACTCCTCAGAGCGTCCACATCGGCCGTTAACCCAATGTAGTCGGACACCTGACGGTCTAGGCGTTCCCTGATGCTGGATCCGGATGACACCTGTCGATGGGTCGGCTGAAAGAATGACCTCATATCCGAAGTCACCAACACATCTTCAAACCGGCCTCTTCTTGCAGGCGCTGTTGGATTGGTACCCGCAAATCCTTCTCTGGGAGTGGGAATTGCTCCTCTGCCAGCGCACGCAAAAGCAGAATGCAGCATTTCTCGAAGCAAGGCCTGGAAGTGCTGCATTCTGACAGCCCTCTGCGACGGCGGTAACATTTCCGCCATTTTGTGTTTGTACCGGGGGTCTAAGTACGTTGCCACCCAGTACTGGTCCTTGACCCTCATGCTTTTTATACGGGGGTCCCTATTAAAACACTGGAGCATGAAGGCCCCCATTTGCACTAAAGTGGAAGCGGTGTGGTGGCCTGGCTCCTGCTCATCATCCAGGATAATGTCGTCCTCTTCATTCTCCTCTCCCCATCCTCGCACAACAGGGATCCCAGAAAGGTTTAAAGCATGCTCTTCTTGCTCCTGCTCATCCGCCCCGGCACCATCCTCCTCTGACTCCTCATCAGACTCCTGTTGTTGACTTGTCTCAGATAGAGTAGCCCCCCCTGGGAATTCATCCAGCATTGCGACTTCCTCATCTTCCCGCTCCTGCTCCTCCACAGCCTGATCAATGACACGACGCAATGCACGCTCCAGAAAGAAGGCATAAGGTACCATGTCACTGATGGCGCCATGGCTGCGACTGACCAGTTTGGTGATCTCCTCAAATGGCCGCAGAAGTCTGCATGTGTCGCGCATGAGCAGCCACTGGCGCGGTGAAAAAAAACCCAGCTCCCCAGAACCGTTTCTTTCGCAGAGTTCATACAGGTAGACGTTAACTGCACGTTTCTGCTGGAGCAGCCTATCAAGCATATAGAAGGTTGAGTTCCATCGCGTCGGGCAATCGCAAATAAGACGTCTGACCGGCAGATGGTGTCGCCGCTGAATGTCAGCAAGGCGAGCCATGGCCGTGTAAGATCTTCTGAAATGGGCCGAGATTTTCCTTGCCTGCCGCAAGATGTCCTGGACCCCAGGGTATTTGACAAGGAATCGCTGCACGACCAAGTTTAAGACGTGTGCCATGCACGGCACGTGCGTGATTTTGCCCTGTTTCAATGCGCTAAGCAGATTGGCACCGTTGTCACACACCACTTTACCAACTGTCAAATTGAGCGGTGTTAGCCACTCATCTGCCTGTGAACGCAAAGCTGAAAGGAGTGCCGGGCCAGTGTGGCTCTTTGCTTCCAGGCACAACAGACGCAGCACGGCATGGCAACGTCTCACCTGGCATGTGGAATAGGTTCTGGGGAGCTTGGGCGGTGCAGTGGAAGAGACGCTAGCAGCGGAAAAGGAGGAGGCAGCTGAGGAGGAGAGGGAGGAGGATGGAGTAGGAGGAGGAGAAGAAGAGTCAGGCCTGCATGCAATCCGTGGCGGTAAAACCAAATCTACACGGGTGCCACGGGTTACATGCTTGACGGCCGTCAGAAGGTTCACCCAGTGGGCAGTAAAACTGATATACCTTCCCTGCCCGTGTTTGCTAGACCACGTGTCTGTGGTCAGATGTATCTTAGCACCGACACTGTGTGCCAGAGATACATTCACTTGCCGCTGAACATGGCCATATAGCTCTGGGATGCCCTTCTCTGAGAAATACTTCCTTCCTGGGACCTTCCATTGTGGTGTTCCAATGGCCACAAATTTGCGAAAGGCCTCCGAGTCCACCAGTTTATATGGCAGTAGTTGGCGGGCTATGAGTTCTGACAAGCCAGCCGCCAACCGTTGGGCAAGAGGGTTATCCGGCGTCATCATTTTTTTACGCTCAAACATTAGGCCCACGGAAGCCTGCCTTTTTGCAGAAAAATGTGAGCTTGGCGTGATGGAAGGTGGAGTGGAGGACAATTGTGAGGAGAGAGGAGAAGGAGAAGTAGAAGACGAGGCTGGACGGTGAGAGCCTGCAGTGTGGCTTTGTGTGTTCCGTTGCTCCCACTGGGCTCGGTGATGGCTGCTCATGTGCCTTCTTAAGGCGGTCGTCCCTAGGTGAGTATTGGGCTTACCGCGACTAACGCGTTGACTGCAAAGATTGCAGATGGCAACGCTATTGTCAGCAGCGGACACGTTAAAAAAAGCCCACACTGCGGAGCCATGTGCCGGTGTCCTGGGAGCGCCAGATGTGACCGTACATGGTCGATGACTCGCTCCTGATACATTTGCAGTCTGCTTTGTCCCTGCTGTGCAATGTAAGTCATTGCTGCTTCTCCTCCCTATCTGCTGGTCCATATCTCCCTCTGAACTCCCCTCCTCTTCCTCTCTTGTGGGCACCCACGTGACATCACTAGACACGTCATCATCAACGTCACCTTCCCCACCGCTATAAGTAGAGTAGGCAGCAACACCGGGGACCAACCTCCTCCTTGGGCTGATCTGGGTACTGGCGTCAGACTGCTGAGTAGCGCTTGTTGCTACCTCCTCTTCCTGATCCAATACCAAGAGTGGCTGCGCATCAGAAATGTCCTCTTGATATGGATCGGAAAATAATTCCAGTGACTCAAGCGGAAGGTATGTGGTGGTGGTGGTGGTGGTCGTGTTGTTGGTGGTAGTGTCTTTGGGGGTGCACATAGCAGAGAGTGAAGAAGAGGGTGCAGATCGAGAGGATGAGGAGGGTGCAGAAGAGTAAGGCTGAGCGAGCCACTCAACCAAGTCTGGTGCATCCTTTAAAGTAATTGAACGCACCTTCTGCAACTTCCCACTTTGGCTCAAGCCTGTTGCTCCTGCCCTACCCCTACCACCCCTGCGGAAGGGCCTGCCTCTTCCTCTGCATGTCATTTTTTAAATGACCCTGTGACAAAACTCTTAGTCCCTATACCGCTGAAGGACTGCTGCAGTATAGGTGAGCGGTCAGCAGTGGTGCACGTCAACCCTATCTATTGTGGACCTATAGCGGTCCTTACAGAACAGCAGACTGTACCGCACTCAAGCCTATGTACCGTAGCACCCTATACCAAGTTACCAGTCCTTATAAGAACTTTTGTGGAACAAGCAGGTTGTGTGTTAGTGATTAGCAGACTGTACGTCAGTCCCTATACCGCTGAAGGACTGCTGCAGTATAGGTGAGCGGTCAGCAGTGGTGCACGTCAACCCTATCTATTGTGGACCGATAGCGGTCCTTACAGAACAGCAGACTGTACCGCACTCAAGCCTATGTACCGTAGCACCCTATACCAAGTTACCAGTCCTTATAAGAACTTTTGTGGACCAAGCAGGTTGTGTATTAGTGTTTAGCAGACTGTACGTCAGTCCCTATACCGCTGAAGGACTGCTGCAGTATAGGGCAGCGGTCAGCAGTGGTGCACGTCAACCCTATCTATTGTGGACCGATAGCGGTCCTTACAGAACAGCAGACTGTACCGCACTCAAGCCTATGTACCGTAGCACCCTATACCAAGTTACCAGTCCTTATAAGAACTTTTGTGGACCAAGCAGGTTGTGTATTAGTGTTTAGCAGACTGTACGTCAGTCCCTATACCGCTGAAGGACTGCTGCAGTATAGGGCAGCGGTCAGCAGTGGTGCACGTCAACCCTATCTATTGTGGACCGATAGCGGTCCTTACAGAACAGCAGACTGTACCGCACTCAAGCCTATGTACCGTAGCACCCTATACCAAGTTACCAGTCCTTATAAGAACTTTTGTGGACCAAGCAGGTTGTGTATTAGTGTTTAGCAGACTGTACGTCAGTCCCTATACCGCTGAAGGACTGCTGCAGTATAGGGCAGCGGTCAGCAGTGGTGCACGTCAACCCTATCTATTGTGGACCGATAGCGGTCCTTACAGAACAGCAGACTGTACCGCACTCAAGCCTATGTACCGTAGCACCCTATACCAAGTTACCAGTCCTTATAAGAACTTTTGTGGACCAAGCAGGTTGTGTGTTAGTGATTAGCAGACTGTACGTCAGTCCCTATACCGCTGAAGGACTGCTGCAGTATAGGTGAGCGGTCAGCAGTGGTGCACGTCAACCCTATCTATTGTGGACCGATAGCGGTCCTTACAGAACAGCAGACTGTACCGCACTCAAGCCTATGTACCGTAGCACCCTATACCAAGTTACCAGTCCTTATAAGAACTTTTGTGGACCAAGCAGGTTGTGTATTAGTGTTTAGCAGACTGTACGTCAGTCCCTATACCGCTGAAGGACTGCTGCAGTATAGGGCAGCGGTCAGCAGTGGTGCACGTCAACCCTATCTATTGTGGACCGATAGCGGTCCTTACAGAACAGCAGACTGTACCGCACTCAAGCCTATGTACCGTAGCACCCTATACCAAGTTACCAGTCCTTATAAGAACTTTTGTGGACCAAGCAGGTTGTGTATTAGTGTTTAGCAGACTGTACGTCAGTCCCTATACCGCTGAAGGACTGCTGCAGTATAGGGCAGCGGTCAGCAGTGGTGCACGTCAACCCTATCTATTGTGGACCGATAGCGGTCCTTACAGAACAGCAGACTGTACCGCACTCAAGCCTATGTACCGTAGCACCCTATACCAAGTTACCAGTCCTTATAAGAACTTTTGTGGACCAAGCAGGTTGTGTATTAGTGTTTAGCAGACTGTACGTCAGTCCCTATACCGCTGAAGGACTGCTGCAGTATAGGGCAGCGGTCAGCAGTGGTGCACGTCAACCCTATCTATTGTGGACCGATAGCGGTCCTTACAGAACAGCAGACTGTACCGCACTCAAGCCTATGTACCGTAGCACCCTATACCAAGTTACCAGTCCTTATAAGAACTTTTGTGGACCAAGCAGGTTGTGTGTTAGTGTTTAGCAGACTGTACGTCAGTCCCTATACCGCTGAAGGACTGCTGCAGTATAGGGCAGCGGTCAGCAGTGGTGCACGTCAACCCTATCTATTGTGGACCGATAGCGGTCCTTACAGAACAGCAGACTGTACCGCACTCAAGCCTATGTACCGTAGCACCCTATACCAAGTTACCAGTCCTTATAAGAACTTTTGTGGACCAAGCAGGTTGTGTGTTAGTGTTTAGCAGACTGTACGTCAGTCCCTATACCGCTGAAGGACTGCTGCAGTATAGGGCAGCGGTCAGCAGTGGTGCACGTCAACCCTATCTATTGTGGACCGATAGCGGTCCTTACAGAACAGCAGACTGTACCGCACTCAAGCCTATGTACCGTAGCACCCTATACCAAGTTACCAGTCCTTATAAGAACTTTTGTGGAACAAGCAGGTTGTGTGTTAGTGATTAGCAGACTGTACGTCAGTCCCTATACCGCTGAAGGACTGCTGCAGTATAGGTGAGCGGTCAGCAGTGGTGCACGTCAACCCTATCTATTGTGGACCGATAGCGGTCCTTACAGAACAGCAGACTGTACCGCACTCAAGCCTATGTACCGTAGCACCCTATACCAAGTTACCAGTCCTTATAAGAACTTTTGTGGACCAAGCAGGTTGTGTATTAGTGTTTAGCAGACTGTACGTCAGTCCCTATACCGCTGAAGGACTGCTGCAGTATAGGGCAGCGGTCAGCAGTGGTGCACGTCAACCCTATCTATTGTGGACCGATAGCGGTCCTTACAGAACAGCAGACTGTACCGCACTCAAGCCTATGTACCGTAGCACCCTATACCAAGTTACCAGTCCTTATAAGAACTTTTGTGGAACAAGCAGGTTGTGTGTTAGTGTTTAGCAGACTGTACGTCAGTCCCTATACCGCTGAAGGACTGCTGCAGTATAGGGCAGCGGTCAGCAGTGGTGCACGTCAACCCTATCTATTGTGGACCGATAGCGGTCCTTACAGAACAGCAGACTGTACCGCACTCAAGCCTATGTACCGTAGCACCCTATACCAAGTTACCAGTCCTTATAAGAACTTTTGTGGAACAAGCAGGTTGTGTGTTAGTGATTAGCAGACTGTACGTCAGTCCCTATACCGCTGAAGGACTGCTGCAGTATAGGGCAGCGGTCAGCAGTGGTGCACGTCAACCCTATCTATTGTGGACCGATAGCGGTCCTTACAGAACAGCAGACTGTACCGCACTCAAGCCTATGTACCGTAGCACCCTATACCAAGTTACCAGTCCTTATAAGAACTTTTGTGGAACAAGCAGGTTGTGTGTTAGTGTTTAGCAGACTGTACGTCAGTCCCTATACCGCTGAAGGACTGCTGCAGTATAGGTGAGCGGTCAGCAGTGGTGCACGTCAACCCTATCTATTGTGGACCGATAGCGGTCCTTACAGAACAGCAGACTGTACCGCACTCAAGCCTATGTACCGTAGCACCCTATACCAAGTTACCAGTCCTTATAAGAACTTTTGTGGACCAAGCAGGTTGTGTATTAGTGTTTAGCAGACTGTACGTCAGTCCCTATACCGCTGAAGGACTGCTGCAGTATAGGGCAGCGGTCAGCAGTGGTGCACGTCAACCCTATCTATTGTGGACCGATAGCGGTCCTTACAGAACAGCAGACTGTACCGCACTCAAGCCTATGTACCGTAGCACCCTATACCAAGTTACCAGTCCTTATAAGAACTTTTGTGGACCAAGCAGGTTGTGTATTAGTGTTTAGCAGACTGTACGTCAGTCCCTATACCGCTGAAGGACTGCTGCAGTATAGGGCAGCGGTCAGCAGTGGTGCACGTCAACCCTATCTATTGTGGACCGATAGCGGTCCTTACAGAACAGCAGACTGTACCGCACTCAAGCCTATGTACCGTAGCACCCTATACCAAGTTACCAGTCCTTATAAGAACTTTTGTGGAACAAGCAGGTTGTGTGTTAGTGATTAGCAGACTGTACGTCAGTCCCTATACCGCTGAAGGACTGCTGCAGTATAGGGCAGCGGTCAGCAGTGGTGCACGTCAACCCTATCTATTGTGGACCGATAGCGGTCCTTACAGAACAGCAGACTGTACCGCACTCAAGCCTATGTACCGTAGCACCCTATACCAAGTTACCAGTCCTTATAAGAACTTTTGTGGAACAAGCAGGTTGTGTGTTAGTGATTAGCAGACTGTACGTCAGTCCCTATACCGCTGAAGGACTGCTGCAGTATAGGTGAGCGGTCAGCAGTGGTGCACGTCAACCCTATCTATTGTGGACCGATAGCGGTCCTTACAGAACAGCAGACTGTACCGCACTCAAGCCTATGTACCGTAGCACCCTATACCAAGTTACCAGTCCTTATAAGAACTTTTGTGGACCAAGCAGGTTGTGTATTAGTGTTTAGCAGACTGTACGTCAGTCCCTATACCGCTGAAGGACTGCTGCAGTATAGGGCAGCGGTCAGCAGTGGTGCACGTCAACCCTATCTATTGTGGACCGATAGCGGTCCTTACAGAACAGCAGACTGTACCGCACTCAAGCCTATGTACCGTAGCACCCTATACCAAGTTACCAGTCCTTATAAGAACTTTTGTGGACCAAGCAGGTTGTGTATTAGTGTTTAGCAGACTGTACGTCAGTCCCTATACCGCTGAAGGACTGCTGCAGTATAGGGCAGCGGTCAGCAGTGGTGCACGTCAACCCTATCTATTGTGGACCGATAGCGGTCCTTACAGAACAGCAGACTGTACCGCACTCAAGCCTATGTACCGTAGCACCCTATACCAAGTTACCAGTCCTTATAAGAACTTTTGTGGAACAAGCAGGTTGTGTGTTAGTGATTAGCAGACTGTACGTCAGTCCCTATACCGCTGAAGGACTGCTGCAGTATAGGGCAGCGGTCAGCAGTGGTGCACGTCAACCCTATCTATTGTGGACCGATAGCGGTCCTTACAGAACAGCAGACTGTACCGCACTCAAGCCTATGTACCGTAGCACCCTATACCAAGTTACCAGTCCTTATAAGAACTTTTGTGGAACAAGTGAGTTGTGAATGTTTAGCAGACTGCAGCAGAAGGGCAGCAGTCAAGTATAATATCCTTTCTATATTTGGAAGAAAGAATATTATACATGTACAAGCCTATTACTGTACCACTGATACCAGTCCTGAAAAGAACCTTTGTGGAACTAATAATAACAGCAAGTCTTTAAAATTACCCTCACTGCCTGACAACACTGCTTCCTTCCTGTCCCTATACAAATTGGCAAAAAAAGAGAACGATTAGTGGTTACTGGAACAGCTCTTTTGTGGACCTTGATAGTAACAGCTAATGATGATGATGATGATGATGATGATGAAAGACTAATCTGGCTGTCCCTGTAGCATACACCGTCCTTTCCCTTTCTCTAAACTAACAAAAGACACTCAGGCTGCTGCAAGAATCAGCAGCACAGCAAACCTATCAACACCTAACACCTATACCAGTCCTGAAAAGAACTTTTGTGTACCAAATAGCTAGTGGTTTATCTCTCCCTACTCCACACAGGAACCTGTCCCTATCGTAACAGAAGAAAGAATGTAAAATGGCCACCGGATCGGGTGTATTTATAGGTTAGGGGGAATGTACAAGTGTCCATGTGCTGTCATGTCTCAATTGGCTGTCCTGTATCACATGATAAACGTGTCACCAAAGGTTAAAGTTCTTGTATACATTAAACACGTAAGTCCGCCGCGGCGAACGACGGAAAAAGGCGTTCGAACGTGCGGACCGCGAATGTCGGAAATTCGCCGCGAAACGACCGCCGGGCGAACCGTTCGGCCATCACTACTAGGGAGGTACTGGGGTGGGCTATACCCCCCCCCCCCCCCAGATTTCAGTGGCACCCCCTCACTTCCCTGCTGACCTCCCCAATCTTTCCCCTACTGACCCCCTGTACACTGCCCTGCTGACCCCCCCAATACACTGATACGCTGCTACACACACACACACACACACACACACACACACACACACACACACACACACGCGCACACTACCCAGCTGGCCCTGCTTACACTGCCCAGCTGACCTCCCATCCTTTTGTCCCCTCACATTTTTTACTACACCCCCCACATCAGGCAGGCTAGATCCAGGCCCCGGTTTATAGTGTGTTTTTCAAAAGAACAAGCTCTCCAGCAGAATGTATCAGTTACAGAGATAAGACACATTATTTAACACTAACAGGGGTGCTTACAATGATCAGCTTTTATTTTATGTAAAACCTTTATCACAAAAGAAAAAAAAAACAGTTTGTTGTAACTCTCTTTTATAAAGCGTGAGCTGGAGTTTGGCTTCAATTTGTTAGTGAAATTAAATCTGCTAATACAGTTAACCACTTGACCACTGGGCACTTAAACCCCCTTCCTAACCAGACCAATTTTCAGCTTTCGGTGCTCTCTTACCTTGAATGACAATTACTCAGTCATGTAACACTGTACCCAAATGAAATTTTTGTCCTTTCTTCACACAAATAGAGCTTTCTTTTGGTGGTATTTCATCACCGCTGGGATTTTTATTTTTTGCGCTATTAATGGAAAAAAAGACTGAAAATTAGGTAAAAAAAAATTATTTTGTTTCTTTTAAAATTTATTGCACAGTGTTGGCAGAGTACTGTCACTGGGCAGCGCTGTGGGCACTACAGATCCAGCCCACAGCGCTTCTGCCATCTCTCCCCTCGCACTGTACAGATCGGTACAGAGAGGGGAATGAAGAACCGGCATCATGACGTGACGCCGGTTTGTTTACAAGTGAAAGCTCCGTCATTTGATGGAGCGATCACGTGGTAAACGCCCGATATTGGCGGCCATTTACCATAATCTGTGGTCACGGATCTTCCAGGGGGCATGCAGGAGCAAGATTCTGGGAGGACGTCCATGGACGCCCTCCCAGAATAAGCCGACCGCGCTGTAGCCGTCTTTCAGCTATGACCCAGTTGGCATGTGGTTAAAACTTATTTGTTGAACTACATGGACTTGTGTCTTTTTTCCATTTATGTAAACCCCCCCCCCCCCGACTGACAATGCTGCTGTGTGCTGTGCCCCCTGTGCACCTTCATCCAGAGTGGGGTCACTCTAATACAGGAGATGTGCCATAGGTGTGAATCAGGCCTAAGACCTAAAGCTAAAACCTTTCTTTTTAGTTTTGAATATTTTTGGATAGGGTTTTCCTCTTCTTGTGCACAAGTTTGCAGGGGTCTCCAAACTTTCTAAAATCGGGGACCAGTTTACTGTGCTCCAGACTGTGTGACTATTGGGAGTAGAAAAGGTCCCAGGAAAAAAAAAAACATGCCCTATCTTTGGTGTCATTAGGAGGAATTGTGCCCCATCGTTGGTGTCAGTGGGAGGACAGTGAAAAGTGTTGTGCCCCATCGTTGGTGTCAGTGGGAGGAGCTGCCCCATGGTTTGTGGGAGGAGCTGTGCCCCATCGTTGGTGCCAGTGAAAGGCGTTGTGCCCCATCGTTGGTGTCGGTGGGAGAAGCTGTGCCCCATCGTTGGTGGAAGGCGTTTTCCCCCATCATTGGTGTCGGTGGGAGGAGCTGTGCTCCATCGTTGGTGTCGGTGGGAGGAGCTGTGCTCCATCGTTGGTGTCGGTGGGAGGAGCTGTGCTCCATCGTTGGTGTCGGTGGGAGGAGTTGTCTCCCATCGTGTAATAGTGCCCTATCTCTGGTGTCATTGGAAGCAGTGTGCCCCATTGTTGGTGTCGGTGTGCGGAGCTGTGCCCCATCGTTGGTGGGCAGAGCTGTGCCCCATTGTTGGTGTCAGTGGGAGGAACTGTGCCCCATTGTTGGTGTCAGTGAGAGGAACTGTGCCCCAAGGGCTGGATAAAAGCAAGCACAGGGCTGAATCTGGCCCACGGGCCGTAGTGTGGAGGCCACTGCACTAGGAGGTAGGTGACTGAGGAAATGCTCCCTTCTGCCTGCAACAGACTGAGAACATCAAACCAGCCTGGACTAAATTTTAAAGATGGCTTTCAAATGGTAAACGGTGGAGCTTCTCTGAGAGATTCTACTGTTGCTGTACATTGTGACGGGCCAGCTATTTTATACATGCAGACTTGAAAAGGTGAGTGACGGGTCCACTTTAATATAAAAGAAAAACACTTCTGACATTGTCCTGTAGGGGGCAGCCATGCAATCGGTCGGCCCATTTTATATAATCATTTAGCTGTATGGTCATTCTTATATCATTGTATTATATCATCAGTTGTATAAGGAGCTGCAGTAATTAAAGTGAATTGCTTCTGAATGCGATAAGATCGCCAAGTCCTCGTGTAATGAGGCCATCGGTAGGGGGTGACCTGTTCTCTGTTAATGAAGACGCACAGACCTGTATACCGGGCATCAGGCGGATTACATTCCCCCTCCCCCACTGATGGCTGTTAGTCACTGCGGTATCTGATCATTGGATTAATCAATGATTCATCAATGACTCAGACTGCTGATTACAGGTGACCTGAACCTCCCACATATGTTGCATATTAATATCTCTGTGCTCTAAGGCATTATGAAAACCGCCAAGGGGCCCGCCGTGTATGTTTTTGCGGCCCACTAAGGTGCATTATGTCGCCCCCCAAAATGAGAAGAGAATTGGACGTCCCATAAAATGATAAAATGCTTAATGTGGCAACCTGCAACATTCTGCACCATGTGTGCGATGCCTTAGTGCCGGGGTTCTCCAGACTACGGCCTGTGAGCCATATCTGTCCTGCTGCAAAATTGTATCCAGCCCTTTTGATTTAAGGGGGGGGGGGGCTCTGATTGGGACCCTGATATATAGAGGATAGTCTGATGGGGGCTCTGATGTAAGAGGGGACTCTAATGGAGCCGTCATGTAAGAAGGGAATCTCATATTAGGAGGATTCTGATGATAAGAGGGGACCCTGATGGGAACTATGTAGGGACTCTGATGGAGGCTCTGATGTAATCAAGGGCTCTTATGGGGTCTTTGATGTGTGTGGGGGGGGGGGGGGGGGCTCTGATGTAAGAGGGACTCTAATGGAAATGGGGATTCTGATGAAAACGGTGGGTTTCTGATGGAAAGGGATACTCTAATGTAAGAGGGGACTCTGATGAGGACCCTGATTTAAGGGGGGACTCTGATATTAGGAGGAATTTGGTGAGGACTCCCATGTAAATGGGGATTCTGATGGTGACTCTTTGATGATGGCTTTGATGAGGATTCTGATGGAAGGGGGTGCTCTGGTGTTTGGATGATTTTGATGAGGACTTTAATGTAAGTGGGGATTCCAGTGGAGACGCTGAATGTAAGAGGACACTATGATAGTACCCTGATGGAAGGGGACTCTGGTGTATGAGAAGACTTTGATGTAAATGGGAAAACTGATGGAAGGGGGGGCTCTAATGGGGATCCTGATATAAGGGGGGTACTCTGATGTAAGTGAGGATTTTGATGAGGACTCTCTTGCAAGTTGGGACTCTGACTGGGACTTTGATGTAAGTGGGGACTCTAAAGGAGAATTTGATGCAAGGGGGGGGGGTTGATGGGGAACTGATGGAAGTGGGTACTCTGAGTCAAGAAGTAACTCTGATGGGGAACCTAAAATAAGGGGGGGGGGCTCTGATGGGGACCCTGAGATGAGGAGGGGCTCTGATGGGGACCCTGAGATGAGGGGCTCTGATGGGGGTGGGGCTCTGATGGGGGTGGGGCTCTGATGGGGACCCTGAGATGAGGAGGGGCTCTGATGGGGACCCTGTGATGAGGAGGGGCTCTGATGGGGGGGGGCTCTGATGGGGACCCTGTGATGGGGGGCTCTGATGGGGACCCTGTGATGAGGGGCTCTGATGGGGGGGCTCTTATGGGGACCCTGAGATGAGGGGCTCTGATGGGGGGGGGGCTCTGATGGGGACCCTGTGATGAGGGGCTCTGATGGGGGGGCTCTTATGGGGACCCTGAGATGAGGAGGGGCTCTGATGGGGGGGGGGGCTCTTATGGGGTCCCTGAGATGAGGAGGGGCTCTGATGGGGACCCTGAGATGAGGAGGGGCTCTGATGGGGGGGGGCTCTTATGGGGTCCCTGAGATGAGGAGGGGCTCTGATGGGGACCCTGAGATGAGGAGGGGCTCTGATGGGGGTGGGGCTCTGATGGGGACCCTGAGATGAGGAGGGGCTCTGATGGAGGGGCTCTGATGGGGGGGGGGGGCTCTGATGGGGACCCTGTGATGAGGGGCTCTGATGGGGGGGCTCTTATGGGGACCCTGAGATGAGGGGCTCTGATGGGGACCCTGTGATGAGGGGCTCTGATGGGGGGGCTCTTATGGGGACCCTGAGATGAGGAGGGGCTCTGATGGGGGGGCTCTTATGGGGTCCCTGAGATGAGGAGGGGCTCTGATGGGGACCCTGAGATGAGGAGGGGCTCTGATGGGGGGGGCTCTTATGGGGACCCTGAGATGAGGAGGGGCTCTGATGGGGACCCTGAGATGAGGAGGGGCTCTGATGGGGGTGGGGCTCTGATGGGGACCCTGAGATGAGGAGGGGCTCTGATGGGGACCCTGTGATGAGGAGGGGCTCTGATGGGGGGGGCTCTGATGGGGACCCTGTGATGAGGGGCTCTTATGGGGACCCTGAGATGAGGAGGGGCTCTGATGGGGGGGGCTCTTATGGGGTCCCTGAGATGAGGAGGGGCTCTGATGGGGACCCTGAGATGAGGAGGGGCTCTTATGGGGACCCTGAGATGAGGGGCTCTGATGGGGACCCTGTGATGAGGGGCTCTGATGGGGGGGGGGGGCTCTTATGGGGACCCTGAGATGAGGAGGGGCTCTGATGGTGGGGGGGGCTTTTATGGGGACCCTGAGATGAGGAGGGGCTCTGATGGTGGGGGGGGCTCTTATGGGGACCCTGAGATGAGGAGGGGCTCTGATGGGGGTGGGGCTCTGATGGGGACCCTGAGATGAGGAGGGGCTCTGATGGGGGGTGGGGCTCTGATGGGGACCCTGAGATGAGGAGGGGGGGCTCTGATGGGGACCCTGAGATAAGGAGGGGCTCTGATGGGGACCCTGAGATAAGGATATCTCATTTATCCTTATATTAAATCACGCTAAACACCACAAACTCCAAGTAAAAACACAAGGGGTAACTAATGCGCACAACCACACTGGGACTGGCAGGAAGCTGCCAACATAAATGGTGATCTCACCCAATATCAGTCAATATGCAATAAATAATATGTGGCGCTACCCAACCCAACTATAATAAAATCCTATTAATGAACACTATACTCCACAAATAAATATTCAATGCAAACTTCAAAAATAAGCTCCATATAAATAAAACTTCAAGTGCACACAGGTATTGTGATGAACTTCAATGAATGCAACATTAACAATATCCTAACTTCTAGTGCATATTCCTTTTAAAGTGCAAAAAAATGTAAAGAATGGAAAGAAGTGCAATGGACGCAAAAAGTGCAATACTGTATAGGGAATAAACCATAATATATTAAAGTGGTTCTGCACCTAAAAAAAAAAAAAAAAAAAAAAAAAAAAAAAAATATTAAAAACCAGCAGCTACTAATATTGCAGCTGCTGACTTTTAATAAAATCACACTTACCTGTCCCAGGGTCCAGCGATGTCGGCGGCAGATGACGAGCGATCGCTCGTCTCGCTGCTGCCACTGCCGCCATCCTCGGTCAGGGAATCGGGAAGTGAAGCATGACGGCTTCACTGCCCGCTTCCCTACTGCGCATGCGCGTCTCTTCAGATCCCCCGCTGTGTCCTGGGAACTGTGTGTTTTCCAGAACATAGGGGGGGGGGCGGGGCGTATCTGCGGGGGTCTGCCCGGAAGTGGGTGCAGATACCTGGATTATCAAGGTAACTGCACCCCCCCCCCCCCCCTGAAAGGTGCCGATTGTGGCACCGGAGGGGGGGAGGGATCAGATTATCAGAACTTCCCCTTTAGGGTGAAGAACCGCTTTGTGCAGGCTTATAATAAATAAGTGATCTCTACATATATGATCAAATAATCCTTGCAATAGTTCATATGTGAAATAAAGTGCAACAACCAAAGTGCAGCAAATGATCGTTGTGTGTGCAGATCAACAGGAAATGTCTGATCCGTCCAATCTGTGGTGCGCCACCTGTTTCCCGCAGCCTCTCGCAGGCCTAATAGAGCTCTAGATCGGCAACCGGTCCCCTCAAAAGATCGGTCTTCAAGGAGTTATAACGTTCAGCAGGGTCCAGTCCAGCCCTCCAATCTTCGGACTCAACGTTATTATCCCAAACAAAGGGATGGGGGCTCCAATGTGTAGTAATTCAAATAATATTTATTCCAGCACATACATAGAATTACATTTAAAAATGGTGAAGTACTTCTGGCCTCAGCCGCGTTCGGAAGTGACGACACATGGCTCCTCCCTGACGTGTTGCGTCACTACTCACGTGACTATGGCTTCACTCCAAAGAGCAGCATTAGAGAGTAATGCATTAATGGAAGTAACTGAAATAAAAAAATTATTTATATATATATATATATATATATATTTTTTTTTTTTTTTAATTTCAGTTACTTCCATTAATGCATTACTCTCTAATGAATTGATTGTGCGAGCGTCGGCATTTGTGTGTTGTTTTTTTTTTTTTTCATGATTATCATGGTCTGTTTGCAGAGGAGAGGGCATAGCTAGGCAGGATCAGCCGGGTATTTCAGGTGATATGGGGGTCCAAATGACACGGGACCCTTTTTTTTTTTTTTTTTTTTTTTTTTGGGTTAACAAACGGTTTAATAAACGCTGGATGTCATGCTGATCCATTGGCTTCAATACTCGTAAGCCTCGTACACACGATCGGATTTTCCGCAGGCAAAACGTCAGACTTTTGCCTGAAGGCCGTGTGCCAGGATCTTGTCTTGCATACTAACGGCACACAATTGTCAACCAACAAACACGAACGTAGTGACTTACTACGTGGCTTTTTAACTCTTTAGCGCCACCCTTTGGGCTCCTTCTGCTAATGTCGTGTTTGGTGAGCATTGATTCTGAGCATGCGTGTTTTGTACTTTTGGACTTTTGTCTGATGGACTTGTGTACACACGCTCGGAAAATCTGACAACAGAACGTTGTCCGCTGAAAATGTATAAGCCTGCCATCCAACATTTGTCCGCGGAAAATCCGACAACAATTGTCTGATGGAGCGTACAAACGGTCGGATTTTAGGCCAATTAGCCTGTCATAACACAATTCCCGTCTGAAAATCAGATTGCGGCTTTAGTCACTGACCCAGAAAATGAATGCAGATGGGAGTTCTGGCTTCAGTTGTAGGCGGAGTCTGGGCCCACGTATGTGTGCAGGAACATGCGTGTTCGCTCCACTTCAGCCAGATGTGTTGCTGCCTTTTGGTGCCGTTCCTGTGCATTGCATTGCAGGTTTTGTGACACAGTCTATCTCGGAAGGGTTGGTGCATTGGGAACTCATTCATTCCAATGGGCTGCCTTAACACAACACATGTGAACACGATTGGCTGTTCTGATAGTAAGCCAGATCACATGATCAGATTTATATGAACTTGTAGCTCAGTGATGTGATTTCTGATGGACTGTTTTGCACGATGGCACTTCACCCATCACCATATCTATATACAAGGCCAAGTGATCGGACACAATGAAGTGCAGCCAAGAACTGTCCAAGGTGCTGAATCTCTGTGTAGAGTAGTGGTGGTCAACTTTTTTGATAAAGGAGATAGAGAAGATTGGGGACATGCTGTGTGCTGCAGGAGATGGTCAGAGACTGGGCACATGCTGCGTGCTGCAGGAGATGGTCAGAGACTGGGGATGTGCTGCAGGAGATGGTCAGAGACTGGGGACGTGCTGCAGGAGATGGTCAGATTGGGACATGCTGCAGGAGATGGTCAGAGACTGGGGACGTGCTGCGTGCTGCAGGAGATGGTCAGAGACTGGGGACGTGCTGCGTGCTGCAGGAGATGGTCAGAGACTGGGGACATGCTGCGTGCTGGAGGAGATGGTTAGAGACTGGGGACGTGCTGCAGGAGATGGTCTGAGACTGGGACATACTGCGTGCTGCAGGAGATGGTCAAAGACTGGGGACGTGCTGCAGGAGATGGTCAGACTGGGACATGCTGCAGGAGATGGTCAGAGACTTGGGACATGCTGCGTGCTGCTTCAGATGGTGATAGACTGGGGACATGCTGCGTGCTGCTTCAGATGGTCAGAGACTGGGGACATGCTGCGGGAGATGGTCAGAGACTGGGGACGTGCTGCGGGAGATGGCCAGAGACTGGGGACGTGCTGCGGGAGATGGCCAGAGACTGGGGACGTGCTGCGGGAGATGGCCAGAGACTGGGGACGTGCTGCGGGAGATGGTCAGAGACTGGGGACGTGCTGCGGGAGATGGTCAGAGACTGGGGACGTGCTGCGGGAGATGGTCAGAGACTGGGGACGTGCTGCGGGAGATGGCCAGAGACTGGGGACGTGCTGCGGGAGATGGTCAGAGACTGGGGACGTGCTGCGGGAGATGGTCAGAGACTGGGGACGTGCTGCGGGAGATGGTCAGAGACTGGGGACGTGCTGCGGGAGATGGTCAGAGACTGGGGACGTGCTGCGGGAGATGGTCAGAGACTGGGGACGTGCTGCGGGAGATGGTCAGAGACTGGGGACGTGCTGCGGGAGATGGTCAGAGACTGGGGACGTGCTGCGGGAGATGGTCAGAGACTGGGGACGTGCTGCGGGAGATGGTCAGAGACTGGGGACGTGCTGCGGGAGATGGTCAGAGACTGGGGACGTGCTGCGTGCTGCTTCAGATGGTGAGAGACTGGGGACGTGCTGCGTGCTGCTTCAGATGGTGAGAGACTGGGGACGTGCTGCGTGCTGCTTCAGATGGTCAGAGACTGGGGACATGCTGCGGGAGATGGTCAGAGACTGGGGACGTGCTGCGGGAGATGGCCAGAGACTGGGGACGTGCTGCAGGGGATGGCCAGAGACTGGGGACGTGCTGCGGGAGATGGCCAGAGACTGGGGACGTGCTGCGGGAGATGGCCAGAGACTGGGGACGTGCTGCGGGAGATGGCCAGAGACTGGGGACGTGCTGCGGGAGATGGCCAGAGACTGGGGACGTGCTGCGGGAGATGGTCAGAGACTGGGGACGTGCTGCGGGAGATGGTCAGAGACTGGGGACGTGCTGCGGGAGATGGTCAGAGACTGGGGACGTGCTGCGGGAGATGGTCAGAGACTGGGGACGTGCTGCGGGAGATGGTCAGAGACTGGGGACGTGCTGCGGGAGATGGTCAGAGACTGGGGACGTGCTGCGGGAGATGGTCAGAGACTGGGGACGTGCTGCGGGAGATGGTCAGAGACTGGGGACGTGCTGCGGGAGATGGTCAGAGACTGGGGACGTGCTGCGGGAGATGGTCAGAGACTGGGGACGTGCTGCGGGAGATGGTCAGAGACTGGGGACGTGCTGCGGGAGATGGTCAGAGACTGGGGACGTGCTGCGGGAGATGGTCAGAGACTGGGGACGTGCTGCGGGAGATGGTCAGAGACTGGGGACGTGCTGCGTGCTGCAGTGCTTCAGGAGGTGGTCATGGACTGGAGACTGCTAGAGATCCCTTAACAAGTCAATGCTTCCATATTTGTGCAGCCCCCTTGAAATGACTTGTGCCAGGCTTGATATTTTTCTCTGCACGATCCATTATACAAGTTCAGGCAATAAAAATCATACAAAGAGAATGGACAGCCCAGAAAAATTATGTTGGTGTGAAAGAAATCAAACCATTTTACTACTTAAAGCTGTCTAAAGAATATTTTTCCTGAGTGAGCACCTATGTATGAAAAAACACTGCCATAGTGCCACAATCACCGTAATGTGTTTATTTCCTATGGTCATCAGCTCCATCTAGTGGCCATATACAGTATTTTCCTAACTGAGGTCTGGCATGTATGTATAAAATATTTTTTATTTTATTTTTTTATTTTAGAAATGATGAAGATCTCGATGATCAGTCTGTAGTTGGACGCTCAGCAATCCGTCAGCAGCTGGCTGAAGCCAACAGCTTTATGTAACCTCATTATATAAACCTGCATGCTCAGCATGGGGGTATTATGGAAGGGCTGAGAGGATTTGTACCTGTGAAAAGCCGCTTGGACTGGAGCCTGTGTCCGCTTTCTCCAGACATCCTCCAGAAGACGGGAGGGACGGCGGGCCCTTCCTGAGCACGGGGGCTATTCCTGAGCACCTGGGCCCTTCCTGAGCACTGGGGCCCTTCCTTAACCTGGGGCTGTTCCTGAGCATGGGGGCCCAAACAGCACCTGGGCCCTTCCTGACCACAGGGGCACAAACAGTACCTGGGGCCCTACCTGAGCACTGGGGCATTCCATAACTTGGGGCCCTTCCTGAGCACTTGGGGGCCCTTCCTGAGCACAGGGGCCCACACAGCACTTGCCGCTCTTCCAGAGCGCCAATGAAAACGTAATGAAAACTGCAGCCCCTCCTGAGTACCGGGGCCCTTCCTGAGTACTAAGTATGGGGGCCCAAACAGCACCTGGGGCCCTTTCTTAACCTGGGGCTCTTCCTGAGTACAGGGGCCCAAACAGCCCTGGGGCCCTTCCTGATCACTGGGGCCCATCCTGGTGGTATGTATCGTGGCCTCAGCCTGGTGAGGGCAGCTTAGGTTTGTATCTGAAGGAAGAATTCCTAATAAAGCCAACAGACTGATATTTATCAGGTGCTGCATGAAATAAAAATAAAATCAATGATTGGCTGCTACAAGTAATTAATTTCCCTAGTTTGTTACATTGTTGTTTTTCCAGGTCCCCCTCCATGTTTTCTTATTGCCGGTGTCTTGTCAACTAGGGTCCTCCATCAGATGCTGTCCTCTGCGTACTGCGCATGCGCAGTACACAGGAGCACAGATTCCGAAAATTGCCGAGGACGAACGGCGCCTGCGCCGTGAGTCCAGGTTCTATCCCCACTATCCAAGTGGACATAGAGTTAGAATAAAAAAGAGCCGAGCGCAGCGAGGCCGAGCCCGAAGCGTGGCGAGCGAAGCTCGCCCGCGGGGGGCCCTCTAAAATTCTAAACCCTATGTCCGCTTGGATAGTGGGGCTACCTCCTCCACTCACGGCGCAGGCGCCGTTCAGCTTCGGAGATTTTCCGAAGCTTCGTCTGCTCCGTACTGCGCATGCGCAGTACGGAGCGGACACATATGGATGGCCGGACTCTATTAGGCAGAACACCGGTACCCATATCATTGCCCATATCAGTACCCATATCAGTGCTTATATGCCACACATTCTGGTAGGGCTCTTTCACATGGGAAACTAGAGGGCGGAAAAAACAGGTGGTTGAGCTGTGGTTTTATTGCCCATCCCGACCACCCAGCTTAATTCTACCAGACGGGGCTGTACACATGCAGCAGCCATGACGCTTTACTTTGCAGCCACAATGATTTTTACCTAGGCTTGCTGTTTGATATTCAAGAGGTGGTAGGATCGGCTCCTCAATGCCGTCCAGCCGCTGTTATACCGCCCTCTGAAAAGTGATCCCTGTGGATCACTTTTCAGAGGGCGGTAGACACTGCCACCTGTGTAAAAGGCCCATACTGTTTCATTTTAAGGCATGGTAGAAAAAAAGAGACTTCAGCTGGGGGGGGGTTTAGTTATGTTCTCCCCACTCCTCCTCTTTGGACATCCCACACATGCTCAGGTATCTGTCAGGTTTTTGGCAGGGGGAGGGGGGGGTATACACACTGCTGGTTACCGGACCACCCGTGTACGTGAATAACCCCCCCCCCCCCCCAACTGCGCAGATGCGTGTGCATATGCGGAATCGCATGGTGTGCATGCGCCCCTTTTCATAACACTGCCCCCTGCTGGGATATGCAATGTGCAGCGGGGCCCGATGTCATTCTTGCATAGGTGAGGAAGTGCGGCACCCAAGGAAGGTAATAAACACTCGATTGTGGGAAGAGGAGGAATTCAAGAGATTTCTGTGGCGGGATGTCCTTTTTAAAGGGTTGGTGACCCATCCCCCCCCCCCCCCCCCCCAACAGCCAACTTCTCTGATTTGCTTCATTTTGGTCTGATAAATATACCTTTGAAATCGTATTTCTGTGCAGTAAGTGTAAAAAAAAAAATCCTGTTGATCCTGCCAGTAATCCAGTGATGTCCTGCATCCTGTAGTAGCAAGCTGTGCTGTCAGCTATGCTCAGTTCTCCCCTGATAACTACAGAAGGAGGGGAGGTGTTCTGTAGTCCCAGTACAGTTCCTGTCCTAAGGTGACAACGCTGCTCCTTCATAAATAGTGAGTGAGCGTTGTCACCTTTTAGGACAGGAACTGTACTGGGACTACAGAACAACCCCTCTACTTCTCCATGTCATAGGGGGAGGCGTTCCTGTAGTCCCAGTACAGTTCCTGTCCTAAAATGACAATGCTCAGGAACTGTACTGGGACTACAGAACGCCTCCCCCTATGACATGGAGAAGAGGGGGTGTTCTGTAGTCCCAGTACAGTTCCCATCCTAAGATGACAATGCTCACTCACTGTATCTATAAAGGAGCAGCGTTATCCCCTTAGGGTAGAAACTTTACTGGGACTACAGAACACCCCCTCTTCTTCTCCATGTCATAGGGGGAGGTGATGTAGTCCCAGTAATGTTCCTGTCCAAAGGTGACAACGTTGCTTCTTCATAGATAGTGATTGAGTGTTGTCACCTTTAGGACAGCAACTGTACTTGGACTACAGAACGCCTCCCCTATGACATGGAGAAGGGGGGTGTTCTGTAGTCCCAGTACAGTTCCTGTCCTAAGGTTGCTCCTTTATAGATACCGTGAGCGTTGTCACCTTAGGACAGGGAGTGTATTGGGACTACAGAACGTTTCCCTCTATGAAATGGAGAGGAAGATGGGGAGGTGTTCTGTAGTTCCAGGACCGTTCCTGTCCTAAGGTGAAAACACTCACTCACTGTATTTTTGAAGACGCAGCGTTGTTGCCTTAGGACAGGGACTGGACTGTGCTGGGGCCTCCAGTATTTTGGCGCTCCCTCCCACACTCTGCCCAGGGCAGTGACCCCGCCTTATACCGGCCTTGGCTGGGACTACAGAACACCTACCCCTATGGTATGGAGAAGTGTGGGGGAGGTGTTCTCTAGTCCCAGTTCAGTTCCTGTCCTAAGGTGACAACGCTGCCCCTTTATAGATACAGTGAGTGAGAGCATTGTCACCTTAGGACAGGAACTGTACCAGGACTATAGACCGTCTCCCCCTATGACATGGAGAAGGAGGGGGGTGCGTGTTCTGTACTCCCGGTACAGTTCCTGTCCTAGGGTGACAACGCTGCTCCTTTTATAGATACAGTGAGTGTTGTCGCCTTAGGACAAGGTGTGTACTGGGACTACAGAACGTTTCCCTCTATGATATGAAGAAGAGGGGAAGGTGTTCTGTAGTCTAGGAACGGGGACTGTGCTGGGACTACAGAACACCTCCCTTTGTGGTATGGAGAAGAGCGGGGGAAGTGTTCTGTAGTCCCAGTTCAGTTCCTGTTCTAAGGTGACCACGCTGCTTCTTCAAAGATACAGTGACTAAGCGTTGCCACCCTAGGACAGGAAGTGTGTTATTGGCAGGATCGACAGGTTTTAATAAAGAAAACCAATGCAACCTCCACATATATAAGGACATCTAAAATGCAACCCTTGACATGTCTGTTCCCAGGTTTAGAAATTCTTTTAATTCTTCTTCAAAGACTTTTTTTTTGGGGGGGGGGGGGGGGGGAGGAGAGACAACTGTTGTCTGTGTCCTCACTGGGGACATTCAGCCTCTGGTATCAGGACAAGACCTGTAAGTGTTATATAACTGCAGCAGAGAAAGATCGGATCTCCTGCCCTTGCAGACTGGGCTGCGCTGTGTGACAGAGCTGTGTACATCTCAGGACTGGATGGACGGTGATATAACTTCAAGGTCCATAATTATGTATTTAATTTTCAGCTATAAACCCTTAAATGTCGGCTCTGCTAACTGTCAGAAACAAACAATTTAGTCCATAATTAGATAAATTCTATTTATTTGTTGAGGAAGGACACAAGAAAATAGAGATATATATATTGCTTTAACAAACCCAACTCACTAAATAGAATATAATATACAATATAACTGTGTACTGTATGTGTGTGTATATTGTGTGTGTATGTATGTAATATATATATATGTGTGTGTGTGTGTGTGTATATATAATATAATAATAATAATATATATATACCACACACACACTATATATGTATGTATGTATGTGTGTGTGTGTGTATATATATATATATATATATATATATATGTGTATGTATGTGTGTGTGTATATATATATATATATGTATAAAAATTTTATTTTTTAAATATAACTATGTATATATAAGATATGGTTACAAATAATATACAGCTGAGAAACTCACACTGCCATAGAGGGATTTGGCTCACAAAGTTCAATAAATACAAAAATAAGGATTTCTTTCTAGAAAACGCCAAACGCCAAGTCCGGATGTGTAAACTTTATCATTATAATCCACCGTGACATTCATCCTGGTGGAAAGTCATGGGTTCCCCAGCATCTCTCCCATAGGGGGGGGAGGGGTGGGGGGGGGGGTCCCCTATCCAGGCTGCTGGTAGGTAGACATTGTTACATTGGAGCGTAGCCTTCCCAGGGTGCCTCTCCTCATGGAGTGGAATCTGAATCGCTAGAGTCCAGGCTAAGTCTATAGCTGTTGAGTCTGTCCTTCTGGAGGTAAGTGTGGTTGGAACTCCTCCTGAGGCTCTCCAGGGACTGTAGAAAAGACTTCCTGGCTTTCTCCTCCTCGGAGGGCGAGACTCCCTCCTCCTCCACCTCCCTGATCTCTTCGAAGGAGAGGAGCTGGGAGCGGAGCCGGCTCTCCCTGCGCCTCCTCAGGGCCCCCTTGGTCGGAGAGGGCAGAGGAAATTCCTCCTCTAGGAAGGCGCTTTGTTGCATGGCCTCCTGGTAGGTGCACAGGTGGTCCTCGGCCTGAGTGACGGACATCTTGGAGAAGAGAGAGGATGAGGATGCTGTGCAATGGGGGGGGGGAGAGCAAGAGGGTATTGCGCAATAACAGGTGCTCTTCAAGGTGTACCAGTGGGTGCAGTGCAATAGTGGATACTGTTCAAGGTGGACCAGAAGGTCTTGTGCAAAAAAGGATGGTGCTCAAGGTGGACTAGAGGTTGTTGGGCAAAAAAAGGATGGAGTTCAAGGTGGACCACGGGGTGGGTTGCGCAATAAAGGATACTGTTCAAGGTGGGCCAGAAGGTCTTGTGCAATAAAGGATGGAGTTCAAGGTGGATTAGAGGCTGTTGCACAATAAAAGATGCTGTTTGAGGTGGACCACAGGGTGTTGCACAATAAAAGATGCTGTTCAAGGTGGACCACAGGGTGTTGCACAATAAAAGATGCTGTTTGAGGTGGACCACGGGGTGTTGCGCAATGATGGATACTGTTCAAGGTGGACCAGAAGGTCTTGTGCAATAAAGGATGGAGTTCAAGGTGGATTAGAGGCTGTTGCACAATAAAAGATGCTGTTTGAGGTGGACCACAGGGTGTTGCACAATAAAAGATGCTGTTCAAGGTGGACCACAGGGTGTTGCACAATAAAAGATGCTGTTTGAGGTGGACCACGGGGTGTTGCGCAATGATGGATACTGTTCAAGGTGGACCAGAAGGTCTTGTGCAATAAAGGATGGAGTTCAAGGTGGACCACAGGGTGTTGCGCAATGATGGATACTGTTGAAGAAGGACCAGAAGGTCTTGTGCAATAAAGGATGGTGTTCAAGGTGGACTAGAGGTTGTTGTGAAAAAAGGATGGAGTTCAAGGTGGACCACGGGGGGGGGGGGGGGGGGGGGGTTGCGCAATAAAGGATGGAGTTCAAGGTGGACCAGAAGGTCTTGTGCAATAAAGGATGGTTTTTATGGTGGACCAGAGGCTGTTGCGCAATAGAGGATGCTCTAGTTTGCAAGAGCAGGTGGCTCTTTGCAAGGGTGCAATCCCACGGTTTAGGAGCAGAGGGTGCTGTGCAGATCGGATGCTTGGCAGTTACGATGGGAATGAGGACGGGATGGTGCAGGGATCTTCCTCGTTCAGTTCTCTGCTTGGCAAGGAGCTCAGGATAGTTTGCAGATCCTGTGCAATGGTCCTGTTAGGAGACCAACGGGCAGATGATGCTGCAGACTGGTGGGCAGAGGATGGCAAGCAGTACCGCAGAGCCCAAGGGGGTCGGTCTCGGCTGTGCAATGCTGCAGTGTCTGTTTCCCCCCCCCTGTTCAGATCTGCTCGGGGTGTCCAATCCTCAGAGGCTCAGCCTGTATATTCTGCACCGGCTCCCAATGTCTCTGCTGCTCCTCCGGCTCCCCTCCATCCTTTTTATATCCCTTCCTCCTCCTACACTCAATCCGCTCCGATGACTCCCAGCTCCATGTAAAGTCTGTTCCGGTGACGTGGGCCGGGTGACACAGACATGAGGGGGGTGTGAGAGGGGATCCTGTACACAGCATTGGGTGGGGGTGCAATATGTCTTCCTTTTTTTGAATAATAAGATAGGAAGAAAATGCTGCTCACCCAAGATCGGCGTGAGTGACAATTGATGGTGGGACAGATGCCGGTAACTCATTGCCACCCGTGATACTTTACCGATACAAGGCTTGCTTGTCACCTGCTATATACTGACTCATTGTATTGATTGGATTAGGAAATAGAAACATAGACAAGTGATGGCAGAATAAAAGACAATAGAATAAAAGGCAGAATAAAAGTCCATTGAGTCTGCCTGTGTATTATAATTTTTTTTTTTTCTTTCTTTTGTTTTTTGTTGTGTTTTTGTTTTTTCGTTAACTTTTTAATGTTTGTTCCAAGCATGTTTGCAGCCATTTACTGTGGACTGTCTTACTACCTCTGACTATACCATGAGGCCGACATATGAGGAGTGTTGGCATAACCCCCAATCAATTTGGCTGGGTTTTAAAGCCGTTTTAATCTGCTTATATTTTGTCCCCCCTGGTCCCTGCCTTCCCTCTCATCAACATGCTTTTAAATAAAACCTTTCCATTTTCATTACATACCCTTTTTTTTTTTTTTTTTTTGACTTGGTGACTTCACCCCTGGGTCTCCATGCTTCTCTATGCAATGCGGGGCAGATCATGGCTGGTGGGAGGGGCCCGGCAGGGGTCTGTACATAGCTTCCTGAAAACATCCCAGCACCCGGACTCAGACTCCTCAGCCCCAATACAAGCAGTGGGCGGGCTCTTGGGAGGAGTTATGCAAACATCAATATCTCTTCATGGTCTGGAGGAGCGGGAGCTCCTAGGCAGGCTGCAGGTTAGTGGACACCTGCATGTCTCTTGGGAGGAGTTATGCATACATCAGTGGCAGCCCGTCCATAGGGAGCGCAGGTGTACAGTGCAGTGGGGTAATGTGAACTCACCTAATTGATCGGTAACTGGCATAGCCGGCTCCTGATCATGTGACCACTGTAACAGTCAATCACAATAATTACATGATCAGCTGATCCATCCCACCCCCTGGTGTTAAAGGGACACCGAAGCGGGCAGTAAAGGGGTTCATCATTGCTGCAGCCTTTCCATGTAAAAATGTGTACTTGGCGGCAGGGCTGGGATAAGAGGTTGGTGAGAGGGGAGTTGGTATAATTTTGGGGTGGGGGGGGGGCACCGCATGATTAATTCCTACCTACAAGCTGACAGGAGTAGTGACGGAAGCTTCATTACTCCTGTCAGCTTAGCACTGGAGGAGAGAGACCGATCTGGTGAGGAGATTGCAGGGAGGAGGGACAGGTTGTGCTCTCTCTCTCTCTCTCTCTCCCCTCCAGCTTCATCTCCGGCAAAAGCTCTCCTGGATTGGGACTGCCAGATCACCACTGTGCAATGTTTATCTTCCCCCATCTCCTTCCAGCAAAGAACATGGGTAGTGGGCAGGTAAGCAAACACCGAACAGTGCGAGGCCCCAGCACTGCAATCTTATAGTCCCACTAAAGTGCTTTAATTTTTCCCCACCTCGTCTTTCAGGACAGCCACCTTTTAGAGAGAGCGCTTCAAGAGGAAGTAAACCCTTACAGAACAGTTTTTAGGAAATCTGATTCCTTTTTTGTGTTTTTTCAGGAGGCATGCAGGACTGTAGAGCCTCTAGGGCAGTGATGGCGAACCTTGGCACCTCAGATGTTCTGGAACTACATTTCCCATGATGCTCTTGCACTCTGCAGTGTAGTTGAGCATCATGGGAAATGTAGTTCCAAAACATCTGGGGTGCCAAGGTTCGCCATCACTGCTCTAGGGATACAATAGCTAGATAGCTGAGGTCAGCCATTGGTCAGGCATATATAACCAAAGGGTTGGAGGTCCCAGAAGGTATCGGAGCCCATTCCACTAGAGCTATGGCGGCATCTCAGGCTGGTGCTACGCCAGAGCAAATTTATAGCGCTGCAATGTAATCCAGCTTTACTACCTTTGTTAAACACTACAGGTTGGACCCATTGTCTGCTAAGGACCAGGCCTTCGGGGCGTGAAGTTCTTCAAGCAGTAGTCCCCACCCTAAGGTAAGTGCTCGCTTATCCTCTCTAAGGCGGCTGTCCTGAAAGACAAGGTTGGGGGGAAAATTAAAGTTACCGATAAGTGTAATGTCTTTACCAGGAGTCTTTCAGGACAGCACCGGTACTCACCCGAATAGGGGTTCATCACGGAGAAGTTGTGATACAGGGTTCTTTTGTCTCCCTAGCTGGCCAGAGGTACTCAGGTGAACTGAAGGCCAGGTCGAGGGGGTCTGACATCTTGTATCAGAGTCTGCGTTTCCTGAGAAGGGAGGAGCCAAGGTCTCTCTAAGGTGGCTGTCCTGAAAGTCCTGGAAAATACGTTACCGGTAAGTGTAACTTACATTTTTCTTTTTTTTTTGTGGGGGATGGGATTTTTGCTGACACATAATGTCCATACTAGATGACCTTGTGCTGGTACTGCTTGGCGGAACAAATGGATAACAGCGGCATGTACTGGAGGTCGGAGAGCTCTGTAACTCGCATGGGTCCTGAAGATCATTCAGGATGCATTCACACCTGAGCAACGCAGGAGCACCATGTTTGTTTGCGCATTTTTCTATTGTGATATTTAGAGCAGCTTATTGACTTGACTTGAATGGGTTGCCCTACACTCCAAAAAATACACCAAAGTGACTCCAGTGTTGTGTTGTGTTTTTTTTTCTGCTTTTCCACTTTGTAGATATGGTCTAAGGGCCCATTCACATTCTGTTGAATAGGCTACTAGCGCACAACAATGGATAAAAAAAAAAAAGTACTTTTGAGAATATAGAAAAAAATAAAATAAAAAGCACCACGATATACGTTATTTGCATTGTACTGCACTGTCGAGTGCGTTTGGGGTGCCATTCCCGATTATATACCACTCTACACATAGAGTAGGTGGGTTGCGTAATGTGTGTGAACCCGTGTTTCGGCACGTGTTGACTCGATGCACGCATGTGAGAGTCGTACTAATCCTTCCACATGAAATCTGCGCTGTTTGTGTAATACGTGTCTCTGGCCAGTTTCCGTGGATTAGACAGACTTCTTTTTTTATTTATTTATTTTTTGCTGCTGGGAGCTCTTGTTTTTAATTTTAATGCCTGTACAAGGTAAATCCTAATCCGTTCCAAGATTTACCTGCATGCAGATCATCTGCCGCTGCTACATTCGCAGGAACGTGAAATGAGGAATTAAACATTTGCTCTTTTATTTCTGTGCCGATTTATACAAGATTGTGTCAGGTGACCATGGCTAAAAATGAAAGGGGTTTATAGCATTGATCACTGTATTGGTGTCGCTGGTCCCCAAAATGTGTAACTTGGTGTCAGATTTTTCCCGCCGCAATGTTGCAGTCCCACTAAAAATCGCTGATCGCTGCCATTACTAGTAAAAAAATAATATAAAAAGTCCAACTTTTGCGCTATAACCAATCAATATACGCTTATTGCGATTTTTATTTTATTTATTTTTTTCAAAAATATGTAGAAGAATACATATTGGGGGGGGGAAATATTCATTATTACAAAAAGTTAAAAATATTTTTCCAAAACTACTTTCAGGACAGCCACCCGAGAGATCATGGCTCCACCTCCCAAAAGAAAACACCTCCTCCATCAGAGCTTTTTAAGGAAAGCCTCCACGTTTCCTCCAACTGGGAGGAACACCTCCGGTGGGAGCCATGGTCTCTTGGACTGGCCTGAGAGTGGTTAGGTTCTCACCTTATTTTTCCTTTGGAGCTGGTCCTCCCATCTGCCTCCCTGTGGGGACGGTGCCATGGGCTCTCTCTCTTCCCCCTTCAGTGCTTGGGGAGAGCCAGTACGCCGATGGTCTTTTCCCCTGTGTTTTTTTGCAGAGCTTGGAGGCCGCAGGGTTTGAATTTTTCCGAGTGCAGCGTGTGCTACATCCTGGGAGAGGCGGCCGCTATCTTTCTGGTGGCCAAAAGAGCCTTCGGCCACGTCCTTCGGGGAAAGGGCTGGGACTTCCGGCGGCGCGCAGCATCATTTCCTGACGCTGGAATGCAGAGGGAGAAAGGAGAGTCAACTGGCGCCTTATTTCCGGTATCGGGTTGGCTCAGCGGCGATTTTGATCACCCCCCCCCCTTCCCCCTTAAGGCGTCAGTGTTGTTTGCTGGATGGTGTGGGGTGTTGGCTTGCTGAGCACTGGGAATGGTGTGGTCTTCCCTTGTTGCACCTTTTTCCTTGTCTCTTTTCTGTTTAGATAAAAAGTGCTGCCCAACCAGTTAAGAGGAGATGCCCTGTATGCAAGGAAAAAATAAGTGAAACCTAGATCAAAACGCTCTGTGCGTCTTGTATCTCAAACCTGGTTAGGGAAGAATCCCCATCCATTTGTGGTGATTTTAGAAGCAACCATTAAGGATGAGCTCAAGGCTATCTTTTGGGCGTTCAGGTCTAATTTGGCGGAAGATCCTGGAACGTCAGGAGAGCCTAGAACCCTGCGGTCATCCTTGGAACCCCAGGGGTGTTCTCAATTGATGACGGGAGGGGGGATGTCACAAGACACCTCACAGGATTCTATCTCTTTGGCCTTGGATGAATCTGATTCGGAGGAAGAGGAGGATTCCCAAAAAGAGAGCCATACAAAAATAAAAAATAAACTACCATCTCATTAACCACTTCCCAACCGCCGTACGACGATGTACGTCGACAGAATGGCACGGGCAGGCATATGGGCGTACATGTACGTCCCTGCCTTCCCGCGGGTCGGGGGCCCGATCGGGCCCCCGCCTGGTGCCCGCGGCGGTCGGTATTCGTTCGGGAGCGATCCCGGACGAGGGGACGGCCATTCATTCATGGCCACCCCCTCGCGATCGCTCCCGACGAATAGAAAGTCTTCGTGACATCACTTCCTCTCCTGTAATGTAAACACAGGAGAGGAAGTGATGTAATCTCTCCTCCGTGTCTCCGTGACACCGAGGAGAGAGGATCAGTGAGTTGCACCAACACGACACTACACAGTAGAACATGCCAGGCACACTCGCACCCCCCCGATCACCCCCCCAATTACCCCTGCCCCCCAGTCACAGTGACACCAATGTCATTTTTTTTTTTGCATTGGTGTCATTTGTGACTGTAATAACTGTTAGGGCAGTTAGGGTTAGCCCCCTTTAGTTCTAATGTACCCCCCTAACCCCCCCAATAAAGGTTTAACCCCGTGATCACCCCCCGTCACCAGTGTCACTAAGGCTGGGTTCACATTGCAGCGGTTTATGAGAACGAATGTGATTCGCACCGCACTGCAGTGCAAATCACATCCGATCTCTGTGCGATTCGAGTTCAGCCATTCGCCGCAAATTCGCACGGGACCCTTTTTTTGGTCCGCAGCAGAATCGGATCGCATGGGTGTTCACACCATGCGATCCGAGTTTGCAAATCGCACTGCGATATGCGAACTGATCTGGGGGTGTCATTAACATTTCACTGACACTCCCAGCAGTTCGCATAGGGCAGTGTGAACTGCCGCCGGGAGGCATGCGATGCTGGAACCCGCCGCGGATTCGTGGCGTTCCCGCATCACTCCAGTGTGAACCCAGCCTAATAAGCGATCGTTTTTCTGATCGCTGTATTAGTGTCACAGGTGACGCTAGTTAGGCAGGTAGGTATTTAGGTTCGCCGCAGCTTTTTATAGCGCCAGGGACCCCCATATACTACCGCATAAAGCCCCCTGATTGCCCCCTAGTTAACCCTTTCACCAGTGATCACCATATAACTGTTACAGGTGACGCTGGTTGGTTAGTTATTTTTTATAGTTTCAGGGCACTCGCCATTTATTACCTAATAAAGGTTTAACCCCCTGATCACCCAGCGGGTGTCATTTGTGACTGTAATAACTGTTAGGGCAGTTAGGGTTAGCCCCCTTTAGTTCTAAGGTACCCCCCTAACCCCCCCAATAAAGGTTTAACCCCGTGATCACCCCCTGTCGCCAGTGTCACTAAGGCTGGGTTCACATTGCAGCGGTTTATGAGAACGGATGTGATTCGCACCGCACTGCAGTGCAAATCACATCCGATCTCTGTGCGATTCGAGTTCAGCCATACAGATAGTATGGCTGAATTCGTGTCGCACCCGCCGCAAACTCGCACGGGACCCTTTTTTTGGTCCGCAGCAGAATCGGATCGCATGGGTGTTCACACCATGCGATCCGAGTTTGCAGATCGCACTGCGATATGCGAACTGATCTGGGGGTGTCATTAACATTTCACTGACCCTCCCAGCAGTTCGCATAGGGCAGTGTGAACTGCCGCCGGGAGGCATGCGATGCGGGAACCCGCCGCGCATTCGTGGCATTCCCACATCGCTCCAGTGTGAACCCAGCCTAATAAGCGATCATTTTTCTGATCGCTGTATTAGTGTCACAGGTGACGCTAGTTAGGCAGGTAGGTATTTAGGTTCGCCGCAGCTTTTGATAGCGCCAGGGACCCCCATATACTACCGCATAAAGCCCCCTGATTGCCCCCTAGTTAACCCTTTCACCAGTGATCACCATATAACTGTTACAGGTGACGCTGGTTGGTTAGTTATTTTTTTATAGTTTCAGGGCACCCGCCATTTATTACCTAGTCTCACTAGTGTACCCCTAAATTTAGGGGTGTCTACTTTCCAAAATGGGGTCATTTGGGGGGGGGTTTGTGCCATCTTGGCATTTTATGGCCTTCAAAACTGTAACGCCCTTAGAAAGCCTGAAGGCGGTGCTTGGTTTTCTGGGCCCCGTACGCGGCTAGGCTCCCAAAAAGTCCCACATATGTGGTATCCCCGTACTCAGGAGAAGCAGCAGAATTTATTTTGGGGTGTCATTTCACATATGCCCATGGCATGCGTGAGCAATATATCATTTAGTGACAACTTTGTGTAAAAAAAAAAAAAATATATATATATTTTTTTGTCATTATTCAATCGCTTGAGGCAAAAAAATAAAATATTCAATGGGCTCAACATGCCACTTATCAATTTCCTTAGGGGGTCTACTTTCCAAAATGGGGTCATTTGGGGGGGTTTTGTACTGCCCTGCCACCTCAAGAAATGAGATAGGCAGTCGTAAACTAAAAGCTGCGTAAATTCCAGAAAACGTACCTTAGTTTGTAGATGTGACAACTTTTGCGCAAACCAATAAATATACAATTATTGACTTTTTCTTTTACCAAAGACATGTGGCTGAATACATTTTTGGCCTAAATGTATGACTAAAATTGAGTTTATTGGATTTTTCTAATAACAAAAAGTAGAAAATATCATTTTTTTTTCAAAATTTGCGGTCTTTTTACGTTTATATCGCAAAAAATAAAAATCGCAGAGGCAATCAAATACCATCAAAAGAAAGCTCTATTTGTGGGAAGAAAAGGACGCAAATTTTGTTTGGGTACAACATTGCATGACCGCGCAATTACCAGTTAAGGCAGCGCAGTGCCAAATTGTAAAAAGACCTCTGGTCATTTACCAGCAAAATGGTCCGGTCTGAAAGTGGTTAAAGCAGGAGTCCACCGGGACTCCGCGTTTTTTTTCTTTTTTTTTTTTAAAGCCAGCAGCTACAAATACTGCAGCTGCTGACTTTTAAAATAGTGACACTTACCTGCCCAGTGCGCCCGCGATGTCGGCACCCAAAGCCGATCTCTCGATCGTCTCTCGGGTGCTGCCGCCGCCATCTTGGGTATGGGAATCAGGAAGTGGAGCCTTTCGGCTTCATTTCCCGGTTCCCTACTGCGCACGCGCGAGTCGCGCTGCGCAAAAAGGATGGTCCCCGCTGTCTCTGGGATCCGTGTGTTTCCCAGCAGGCAGCGGGGGACTTTCGGAAAGGGGTGTAGATTCTGCGGAAAGGGGCGTGCCTTCTGCAGAATCTACGTCGGAAGTGGGTGCAGATACCTGTACTGTACAGGTATCTGCACCCCTCTCCCCCCTGAAAGGTGCCAATTGTGGCGCCGGAGGGGGGGAGGATTCCAATGAGCAGAAGGTCCACTTTAGGGTGGACCTCTGCTTTAAATGCTTTTACATTCATGTTTGAGATACTATATCTTATTTACTAGGCTATTTATTTATTTATTTTACCCCCCCCCCCCCTACCCTCTTCTCTCTAATCTGTTGGCCCTTCCTGAATCCACTACCTTTTATTCTGTTGGTGCTTGTGTATAATGTTTCGTCCTTTTAAATATTCTCCACTTTTCCCACATTACCCCATATTTTTTCATTTTATTTGCGGGTTATAAGCAAGATCAGGAAAGAAGAGGCAAAGATAATTCTGATCACTCCATTTTGGCTCAAAAGACAGTGGTTCTCGGCCCTACTACAGATGCAGCTAAAACAATACTGGCATCTTCCTCTGAGCCCCTGTACACACGGTCGGAGATTCTGCCAACCAAATCCGTCGCATTTAGTCTGACGGATTGTGTCCGAAACTGTCGCATACACACGGTCGGACTAAGTTATGGAAAAATCCGATCTTTCAGAACGTGATGACGTAATTTCGTTACGATGGGACTACGTTCGTGCTAGTAGCCAATAGCTTTGATGTAGGAATTTGATCTGAGCATGCGTGGCACTTGGTCCGATGAAAATGCTCTACACATGATCGGATTACGTCCGACCGGCCCAGTTGGTCGGGAAATATTTCCAACATGTTGGAAAATTGGGTCAGACGGAGATTCGGACGGAATCAGTCCGATGCATACCACACACAGTCGGATTATCTGACGACACGGTCCGATAAGACGCATTCCGACGGATTCTCCGACCGTGTGTACGCGGCTTAAGACTGGATCTCCTCCTGCAGGGCCCTCTGGTCCATCAAGATCTGGCAAAGTTAAGACTCATGGCTTGGTTTCTGAGGAGCAGCTCTTGAAGAGAAAGGGGTTCTCAGACAAGTTGTTGGCTACTCTGATGTCCAGTAGGAAGAAGGTCACGAGGGCAATATACTTCAAATATTGGAAGGTGTTCAATTCCTGGTGCAAAACTTCTGCAAGATCTCCAAGACAAATTGTTGCGGTATTGGAATTTCTGCAAGAGGGGGCGGACAATAATCTAACAATTGGCACCCTCAAGGTGCAAGTAGCCGCACTGGGGGTTTTCCTGGAGAAATCTATTGCCTCAGACCCTTTTGTAACCAGGTTCTTCAAAGCTCTCTCTAGGTCTAGACCGGTCGTGACCAAGAATTGCCAAGTATGGGACTTGACTACTGTTCTACAGGCCCTAACCGGGGGTCCTTTCAAACCTATTAATTTGGCTTCCCTGAAATGGATTATGTTGAAAACCGCTTTTTTTAGTGACCATTACATCAGCTCTCGGAGTCAGTGAGTTGCAGGCCTTGTCAATCAGGGAGCCGTTTTTTTTTTTTTTTTTTTTTTCAGTTTTTCCAGATAGGATCCGTTTTTTAAGACTATCCTATTTTTTTTTTTTTGCCCAAAGTGGCGTCGGAACTGATCTCGGGAGATAATTCTTCCTACGTTCTGCTCTAATCCGTCGGGTAAAAAGGAAGAAGAATTCCAAACCTTGGATGTTAAGAGACCAGTCCTAAGTTATTTGGAAGCCATTAAAGACTTTAGACGTGCGGATGCGCTATTTGTTTTATTTTCAGGCAATAAAAAGGGAAAGCAAGCTTCCAGAGGAACCATAGCGAGATGGTTAAGAATGGCTATTGAGGAAGCCTGTTCCTGTACTGGCCTGAGGAGCCCAGTGAGTGTCCGGGCTCATTCCACAAGGGCTACAGCAGTAAGTTGGGCAGAGAAGGCTGGCGCCACCCCTGAACAGATATGTAAGGCTGCTACCTGGTCAAGTCTGACGACATTTGCCCGCCATTACAGATTAGATCTCATGACGGCCGGGGATCAGGCTTTTGGAAGGAAAGTCTTACAGGCTGTTGTCCCGCCCTGAATGGAGTAAGTCTCGGTAATCCTCTCGGGTGGCTGTCCTGAAAGTCGTTATGGAAAAATTCAAGTTAGACTTACCGGTAAATTTGTTTTCCAATAGAATTTCAGGACAGCAGTATCCCGCTCTGTTTTATGTTATTGCTGTAATACTATTTCCCGGAGTTTGACTTTAAATGGCAGTTTTAATGTCACAGATTTCTCGTATATGCAGAGCGGACTCCGAAGATATTTTGGGGCCGGTAAGTCAGCGCAGCAGAAAAAGGGTGACAAAGATTTACCACCATGGCTGCACTTCCCAGAGTGTTTACTACAGGATCACAAAATACTTCTAGACCGGAAACCTGCGCTTGTAAAAAATTAAGTCTGTAAGTGGATATCCAGTACTAGAAATAACCCCCCCGCAACCCCGTCTGAGATTTAACAAGGACAGTAATCCTCCATTCCCAACTTTATGAAATCCATATATACAGGTGTGTTTTTTTTTTTCTTCTTTTTTTTTTGTTTGTTTTTTTGGATGCATTTGCTTCTTTTTTTGTGCAGGTATTTAGATTTTTTTGTGTTGTGTTGTGTGTGTGTGTGTGTGTGTGTGTTTGTTTTTTTATTTTTATTTATTTATTTTTTTAGGCTTGCAAACATATGGAATAACACATGCAATTATGTACAGACAAGCACTGCTTGTATAAGGGAAGCTCTTTTAGGCATGTTTTTAGTTTTTTTTTGTGCACATATTTGCGCATATTTTTGCCCATCTATGCTAGAACGAGTGCAGAAAAAATACCCATAAAAATAACACCTTCCATAAGAGCTTAGTAGATAGGAATGGAGGCGTATGGTCCTTGTAAAAGCAAAGATGGCATTAGTGACAGTTATTTGTGGTGATGGATATCCATTGAGGCAAAAAAAAAAACAAATATTAAAAAGACACTTAACCCACCTCCATAAAAAGAAAAAAAAAAAATCAATAAATGGTGTATTACATGCTGTACATACTCACTCGGGCACTATGAGATACATTTTCTGTATTCTGCAAAAAAAAACTGGTTGATCCTGCTGCTCTCTATCTCCCCCTTCTGTCCATGTCCCCAAATCAGCTAGGGATTTTGCAGCTGTGGTAGCAACCCTGCACATGCTCAGTTTACAGTGTATTTTCTATCCTGGGCATTTCCTCCCTATCACATCTGACTATAGAATCACACAGGGGTGTGTATACACAGTGGTAAATGACAGCCCTCTGCCTCTCTCCTACTCCATGCCCACTAACCAGCTAAACACAATGGTGGGCGGGATAGTACATGTAGATTAATGGAGGCTTCACCTCCCTCTTCTTCGACACAGGCTGGAGGGGTGGGATAGTTCAAATATTTATTCATATGAAAATTTAAAACAGTTTATTGATATTAATTTATTTTTACTCTGTATTCCAAAGGCTATTTTTATTTTGACCATCAGCAGAGGACTAGAAGCTTTTAATAACCGCTTTTTTTTTTTTTTTCCACTTAAGAGCTGGATTCAATGTATGTCAATGCATGAAGGGCCGCATTCACCTGCTAATAAATGAAGACAATAATCTGGACCTCTTTACATCAGACAGCCCCCTGTACCTCTGAACCCCTTTACATTATACAGCCCCTGTACCTCTGGACCACTTTACATCACACAGCCCCCCCCCCCATGTTATACTTTAAAATTGTGTACACTTGTGGACTAGTGACAAACTATTGTACTTAAAAAATCTCTATAGGTGACAACTTAAAAATGTCTACAGGTTACCAGTTTAGAGTTAGAGGAGATCGTGTGCTAGAATTATTGCTCTCGCTCTAATGATTGTGGCAACACCTCACATGTGTGATTTGAACACTGTTTACATTTGCAATCACGACTTGCGTATGAGTTCGCTTCTGTGCATGAGCACGGAGGAATGAGGCTCTTTACATTTTTTTACATTTTTGTTTTTACATTGCCTCTTTAAAAAAATAAAAACACAATTCTGACAAATTTTTTTTTTTTTTTGCTGTCGGACAGAATGTAAACATTCCTTGTGACAGTAATAGGCAGTGACAGGTACTCTTTGTGGAGGGATCTGGGATCTAGAAGACCCCAAATCCCTCCTTTGCACTTAAAAGCGTTCAAGTTTGGCTGTTTTGAATGCTGTAACTTTAAAAAAAAAAAAAAATAGGCGCCTTTTAAGTCTTCTGTAAACTGGGAGTGATGTCATGACATAGCTTCTGGGCTACTAGAATCGAGGCCTGGGCTCCGGCTGGTCGCTCGGGCCTCCCGGTGGAACCCCACATCTCTCTGTATAGAGGACTGGTCATGCCCTATTCCTATGGATCTTTACATTCTTTGTAATAGGAATAAAATGATCAAAGCATTTTTTTTTTTTAAAGGGGGTGTGTGTATGTATATGTATATGTTATATATATATATATATATATATATATATATATATATATATATATATATATATATATATATATATATATATATATATATATATATATATAAAATTTTTTTTTTTTAAAATAAAATAAACAAAAAAATTTTTTGACCCCCCCCTCCTGTGCTTGCATGCAGAAGCAAATGCATATTTAGGTTGCGCCCGTATATGTAAACGATGTTCAAACCACACATTGTTGGTATAAACGCAAACAAAAGAGCGAGAGCAATAATTCTAGTGCAAGATTTCCTCTGCAACTCTAAACTGGTAACTTGTAAAATTTTTGAAAAGGGATTTATTAAAGTGCTGAGGTAGAGGAAAGTTGCGCTATCGGCAAATGGAGGTGGCCAGCCACCTTTTTGTACCAGGTGCTCTTAACTTCACTCCCAAGCCTTCCACTCAGCCAAGTAGCCGGAGATCATGACTAGGCCATTTTCCAATGTGTCCTTTTTGTAGATGTAATGCACCCCCTTAGAAGCCGCTGGTGAACTTAGTCCTATTTCCCCCCATAGAGCACACACAACCAGGCACGCAGCAGTTTCCTCATTGGCTCAGAAAACAGTCTAGGCGTTTTTTTTTATGCTCTTTATTTGAACAATGAACTTGGAGAGGTAGAGGGAGCATGAGATACCCCAGAACTGGATAACTTGGGGACTCCTCAATTTCTGACTGCACTGACTACAGGCTGCAATACCCAACAACTAAATATCTCACAGGATCTGCTACGCTCTAGGTCAGTGGTTCTCAACCTCAGTCCTCAAGTACCTGCAACAGGCCATGTTTTGGGAATAAAATAGCTGTCCAAAATACCAAGCCATTGACTTAAAGCACCTGTGCAAGATGAAGGAAAACCTGCAACCATGTCCTGCTGGGGGTACTTGAGGACTGAGGTTGAGAATCACTGCTGCAGGTGACCTGTACTCCTTTCACAGCTAAACAATGCTACACAGTCAATTTTTCCTCCAGCATTAAGGCTGCTTTCACACTGGGGCGGTGCGGGCGTCGGCGGTAAAGCGGCGCAATTTTTAGCAGCGCTTTACCGTCGTTTTAGCGGCGGTCTGCGGGCGCTAGCGGGGTGGTTTTAACCCCCGCTAGCGGCCGAAAAAGGGTTAAACCCGCCCGCAAAGCGCCGCTGCAGCGGCGCTTTGCCGGCGGTATTGCCGCGCTGTCCCATTGATTTCACCGCTCCAAAGATGCGGCTAGCAGGACTTTTTTCACTGTCCTGCCAGCGCACCGCCCCAGTGTGAAAGCCCTCCGGCTTTCACACTGGAGTGAAAGGGGCCGTTTTTTTTTCAGGCGCCACACAGGCGCTATTTTTAGCGCTGTAACGCCTGAATACCACCCCAGTGTGAAAGCAGCCTAAGGGTTTTATACTCAAAGAGCCACAGGGTCATTGGTTGCCTCCAGCCGATATCCACCAAGCTCTTCCTAGTGAGGGAAATGTAGACTCACACCACCATAGGACAGTTGGACTCTTCCCAACTAGGGATGAGCCGAACACCCCCCTGTTCGGTTCGCACCAGAACCTGCGAACAGACCTAAACTTCGTGTGAACTTTAGAACCCTATTAAAGTCTATGGGACTCGAACGTTCACAATCTAAAGTGCTCATTTTAAAGGGTAATATGCAAGTTACTGTCCTAAAAAGTGTTTGGGGACCCGGGTCCTGCCCCAGGGGACATGGTTCAATGCAAAAAAAAGTTTTAAAAACGTCAGTTTTTTCAGGAGCAGTGATTTTAATAATGATTAAAGTGAAACAATAAAAGTGTAATATTCCTTTAAATTTCGTAGCTGGAGGGTATCTATAGTATGCCGGTGAAGGGGCGCATGTTTCTGGTGCTTAGAACTGTCCCTGCACAAAGTGTCATTTGTGCAGGAAAAAAAGTCTTTTAAAATCACTTGCGGCTATATTGTCGGCTCCCGTAATACATAGAACACTCAATGAGTGTTCTCTGTATTAGCCGACAATTCATTCATTCATTGATTTAAAAAAAAAAAAAAAAAAAAAGCGTGGGGGTTCCCCTAAATTCAATTACCAGGCCCTTCAGGTCTGATATGGATATTAAGGGCAACCCCACATCAAATTAAAAAAAAAATTGACGTGGGGTCCCCCTAAAAATCCATACCAGACCCTTTATCCAAGCACGCAACCTGGCAGGCCGCAGGAAAAGAGGGGGGGGGGACGAGAGCGCCCCCCCCCTCCTGAACCATACCAGGCCACATACCCTCAACATTGGGAGGATGCTTTGGGGGTCTGTGACCCCTCAAAGCACCTTGTCCCCATGTTGATGAGGACAAGGGCCTCATCCTCACAACCCTGGCCGGTGGTTGTGAGGGTCTGCGGGTGGGGGGCTTATCAGAATCTGGAAGCCAACTTTAACAAGGGAACCCCCAGATCCCGGCCCCCCCCTGTTTGAAATGGTAAGGGGGTAACCCCTACCATTTCACAAAGAAAGTGTAAAAATGGTTAAATAAGACGAACACACTTTTGAAAAATTCCTTTATTAAAAAAAAAAAAAAAAAAAAAGATTCCAGCGGTGCTAATCCACTCTTGCTATCCAGCGACGAATCTCCGGGGTCCAGCAATGGATGATCATATCCAGCGACGGGGGATCTCTCAGTCCAGCGCTGTCCATACATCCGTCTTCTGTCTCCACTCCAGAGACACTGCGGAGATCCCAGCGCTGACGTTTCTTATATTAGGAGGGCGGGGCCACCCGTCACCTGACCCCGCTCCCTCTGACGCTGGTGAGGGGAGCCAGGGGTTCCCCAGTGACGTATGGGTGACCCCGCCCCCTCTGATGTAACGGAAACCTGCGTTACATCAGAGGGGGCGGGGTCACCCATACGTGAGCCCGCCCCCTCTGAGGGGAAACGTGGAGGCTTTCCTTAAAAAGCTCTGATGGAGGAGGTGTTTCCTTTTGGGAGGTGGAGCCATGATCTCTCGGGTGGCTGTCCTGAAAGTCGTTTTGGAAAAATATTTAAAATTTTTTGTAATAATGAATATCCCCCCCCCCCCCCAAAAAAAAAAAAAAAAACACCAGAAACATGCGCCCCGTTCACAGGCATACTATAGATACCCCCCAGCTACGAAATTTAAAGGAATATTACACTTTTATTGTTTCACTTTAATCATTATTAAAATCACTGCTCCTGAAAAAACGGCCATTTTTAAAACTTTTTTTTGCATTGATCCATGTCCCCTGGGGCAGGACCCGGGTCCCCAAACACTTTTTAGGACAGTAACCTGCATATTACCCTTAAAATTAGCACTTTAGATTTCTCCCATAGACTTGCATAGGGTGTTCCGGCTTTTCGAATTTGCTGCGAACAGCCCAAATTGTTCACTGTTCGCTGAACAGGCAATGTTCGAGTCGAACATGAGTTCGACTCGAACTCGAAGCTCATCCCTATTCCCAACCAACATCTTCCTGGGTTTCTCCCATCGGCTTCACCAAACCCAACTTGTTCCTTGAACTTGCAAATATGCCCCCCCCCCCCCCGCGCTAAGTGCCTAGCTGGGACTTTGGGGGGTCTTTACAAAGGCTTCTCTAGCACTCTTGCCCCAGCAACCCCCCCCCCCCACACACAGGACCTCCTGCAGGACTGGATCCAGGGACACCGCCCTGCTGCCTTAGGGCTCAGACTATTTATGGGCTCTCTCGCCACCTACTGGGCACACCTCCCCAGGGATTGGCTGGAGTCTAAAAATGTTTAGGCTTTGCATGCCCTGTTCCTTCCACTATACTTCCATTAGAACAGGGGTCTCCAAACTTTCTTAACAAAGAGCCGGTTTATTGTTTTTCAGACTTTGGGAGGGCTGGACTGTGGCTAGCGTGAGTTTATTTTTCCTGGCATCAGTGGGAGTAAAGATCGCCACCTTTGGTATTAAGGGGAGAAATGGTTCCTCTTTGGAAGCATCATGGGGGGGGGAATAGTGCCTCATTGGTGTCAGTGGGAGAAATGGTGCCCCGTTGTTGGTTCCCGATGGTAGTTAGAACAGTGTCTCCTATCAAAGGGAGGAAAAGTGCCCCAGGGGGCCAGATAAAGGCAAGCAAAGGGCCGCAGTATGGAGACCATCGCTCTAGAACAGGGATATGCAATTAGCGGACCTCCAGCTGTTGCAAAACTACAAGTCCCATCATGCCTCTGCCTCTGGGTGTCATGCTTGTGGCTGTCAGTCTTGCTATGCCTCATGGGACTTGTAGTTCTGCAACAGCTGGAGGTCCGCTAATTGCATATCCCTGCTCTAGAAGATAGGGGTAAGCATTAGAGCAGCAGCCTGTGAAACACAGAGCAGCCCTAATCCTCCGATTACAGGGGAGCAAAGCAAAATTTCCCTGTCTGCCTGCTCTATACTAGGCGGGCGCTACATCGATTAGTTTCCTCAAAGGAGAAGTTACTGTTTGGAATTACATCAATCAAACCCTGAGGTGTATCGGTCCTGCACTACCGGCGCACACCCACCGGATCTCCATCAATATGGCTTTGAGTTCTGATAAGGTTCCGAAACCTCTACGCCTTAATCTATGAACAGGTAAGTCTTCTTTGTCAAGTACCAACCTTTCACTTTTAGGTAGCGGCCCTTTAAATTTCACCAGCTCTACTACATGTATGGAGCTTCCGCACAATTATGTATGAATGATATTCATAACTTTTTCTTACATAATCTTGTAATTTATGGGTAGCGGAACCCCCCGCCCCCCCTTCCCCCTCCACTATGCAAGCTGTCCAGCAGAATATCAGATCATCCAAATATATCAGCGCATTCCGGATCCCGGGCTGGTTGCCATGGAGATCTCTCATCATCGGCACCTTCCCTCCCTGCCAGCTCGCACCCACAATGGAAACAGCCACGTAATAAGGGGGGGGGGGGGGGGGGACAGCATAAGAGAGCCAGGGATTCCGAAGAACCTCTTATGGAAGAAGGAACGACATCATAGTGATAAAAGCGGAACCTCAAATTGGATATAAAATATTTACAGCAATATTAAACCCGAAAAAAAAAAAGTAATCTATTGCAGCTTACCGATTCTTAGATTTAGAGGCTGCATTTATTTTTCACCTGGTGATCTGGACAATAACATTCTTCCTGTCCCTAAGCCCCATACACACTATCGGATTTTTCTGCTGAGATTTACCAAAACCATATAATATGAGGTCAAACCTTAGGAGTTTTAATTTGTATGCAATCAGGCAGGCCCTTCCACTACTTGGTTTTGGTAAATCTGAAGGAAAAACTCAGCAGAAAAACTGATAGTGTGTATGGGGCTTTAAGGTGTCTCCACTATGGGTGGAAGAGCAGCTAAATTTAGCGCGAAACGCGTCAGTATTTTTTCTTGTTTCATGCCCTCGTTTTCTGCTGTGGTTCGTGTGATGTAGTGTTTATTTGAAAAATAAAGGCATCAACTATTCCAGATTCGATCCGGAGTGCGGCTGTCCGGAGCTTTTCTCTCTCTCTCTCTCTCGGTTTGTGCAATTAGCCTGCTTCAGAAACTTCAGAGTTTTTTTTAGGCAGACTGGCCAGGAGCGGTGGTTTTTCCCTCTGCCTATGGGTGGAAGAGCAATTGAGATACCGTTGAACAGCAGCATTGTCAAGAGCACTAGGAGTTCAGAGAATGGGAGGGGGGGTGGAAAGTATAGGGGGGCAAAAAGCACCAGGGGGAGTCGGAGAGCACTGGGGGTGGCGTGGGACGCTAGCTAGGAGGAGCGGCTGCATATAGATAAATCAATCTCTCAATTTTCCTCCTGTAGGCTCTGAATGCCTACAGGAGGGAGAGGAGGAGAAGCGGGCTTTAAGAGGCTGTAGGAGGAAAATGGAGAGAGTGATTCTTCTACGGCAGGGATCTTCAAACTACGGCCCTCCAGCTGTTGCCAAACTGCAAGTCCCATGAGGCATTGGAAAATTCTGACATTCACAGACATGACTAGGCATGATGAGAATTGTAGTTCCTGAACAACTGGAGGGCCATAGTTTGAGGACCCCTGTTCTACAGTATATGCAGCCACCACCTCCCCGCTATCCAGGCACACAGGGAGCCACGCTCACTTTCCCTCTGGTCTGGCGTCACCTCCAGATCCCCTCCTTGTTCATGGTAATGGGTCACCTGACCTGTACTTTCTGCCCCCACCCCAATGGCTGAACTGAATTGGTGACCAGGGAGAGGCTAGAAGAGCAGTCTAGCTGCCTGGGGCCCGGCCCACTGGGCAAGCATTTGGTGCGCCCTATGGCCAGTCTCAACCTGGTCTGGAGAAAGTAAAAATCCTCTCTTGGATTGATCCCACAGTTAAAAGTCCATGTCCGAGTACAAACCAAGCTATGAAGTCCACGTGCCTGTAGACATCCAAGACCGGATTGTATGGAGGCACAGATCTGGGGGAGGGTACAGAAAAAAATTCTGCAGCATTGAAGTTCCCAATGAACACAGTGGCCTCCATCCTTCGTAAATGGAAGAAGTTTAAAATCACCAGGACTCTTCCTTGAGCGGGCCGCCTGGCCAAACTGAGCGATCGGGGGAGAAGGACCTTAGTCAGGGAGGTGACCAAGAACCTGATGGTCGCTCTGATAGAGCTCCAGTGTTTCTCTGTGGAGAGTGGAGAATCTTCCAGAACAACCATCTCTGCAGCACTCCACCAATCAGGCCTGTATGGTAGAGTGGCCTGACGGAAGCCACTCCTCAGTAAAAAGGCACATGACAGCCCACCTGGAGTTTGCCAAAAGGCACCTGAAGGACTCTGACCGTGAGAAACAAAATTGTCTGTTCTGATGAAACAAAGATTTAACTTTTTGGCCTTGTTGGGAAGCATCATGTCTGGAAGAAACCAGGCACCACTCATCACCTGGCCAATACCATCCCTACAGTGAAGCATGGTGGTGGCAGCATCATGCTATGGGTTTTTTTTCAGTGGCAGGAACTGGGAGACTAGTCAGGATCGAGGGAAAGATGAATGCATAGACATCCTTGATGGAAATCTGCTCCAGAGCACTCTGGACCTCAGCCTGGGGAGAAGGTTCTTCTTCCAACAGGACAACGACCCTAAGAACACAGCCAAGATAATAAAGTAGTGGCTACAGGGCAACTCTGTGAATGTCCTTGAGTGGGCCAGCCAGAGCCCAGACTTGGAGAGATCTGAAAATGGCTGTGTACCGACGCTCCACATCCAACCTGATGGAGCTTGAGAGGTCCTGAAAAGAAGAACAGGAGAAACTGCCCAAAAATAGGAATGCCAAGCTTGTAGCATCATACTCACAAAGACTTGGGGCCAGGACAGGACTTGCCATTGGGCTTGACTGGGCTCAAGCCCATGGGCCCCGCCCAATAGGGGCCCCCGCTGAGATACATAACCGATTGTACTCGGTTCGGCTCCACTCAGTCACGCCCAGTCCCACTCTATGATGGACATAACACAGGGACTGGGTATGACTGTGAGCCAAGCTGAGTACAATCGGCTACTCTTGCTTGGGACTGCGAGAGGACTCGAGAGCCACCGAGAGGATCTGAGAGCCGCCGAGAGCTGCCAAGAGCCGCCGAGATACACAGGACTGTGTATTTTTAAACTTCAAGACTGCAATGACAAGGTTACACTGACAAGGCTGCAATGACACTGAACAAGGCTGCAGATGGATGGGCAAGGCTGCAGATGGACACTGATAATGCTGCATTTATAGGCGTTTAAATGTACGTTTTTTTTTTTTTCCTTAAACTTCCTTCCTAAAAGTTTTGTTCCTTAAAATTCCCTCCTAAGCTTGGGGTGCGTGTTTATATGCCAGCGCGTGTTATACACCGATAAATACGGTAATGTATAGAAGGTAGGGCCCGAAAGTGACTCAAGCCCAGGGGCCCCCACCACCCTAAGTCCTACCCTGCTTGGGGCAGTAATTGGTGCCAAAGGAGCTTCAACAAAGTATTGAGCAAAGGCTGTGAATACTCATGTACATGGGATTTATTTATTTTTAATAAATTTGCAAAGATTTCAAATCAATGTTTTCACGTTGTCATTATGGGGTATTGTTTGTAGAATTCTGAGTAAAATACTGAATATACACACACTGAAGCACGCAGTAGATCAGAGGTTGATGCCAGTAGGACAATGGAGGGTGCCACAATTTTTTTTTTTTTTTTTTTTTTTCTAGCATCCCTGTTGGGGACTTTGGTGAAATATCAGTCTCACATTTGGGACAGAAATTCCCCAGTCCCTTTCTCTGCAGCCTCTGGACAGTGATTAAATGATAGTGAAACACCATTTACTATACTTTACCTAAGAATGAACACAATAAGTGATTGGTAAATATGTATGGTATGCCTGCAGCAGTGGGTAGCAACGCCAGAGGGGGGTTCATGGGCAGCAGAGGGAACCTGCACCACACAGGGCGATTAGGGTATGCCCAGGCACATCCGGCACACACCTACGTAGGACATGTAGTCCCATGTAAAGTGCAATTAAGATTACAGCAAATTTAAAGTGGTGTTGCCACCAAAAAAAAAATGGCTTTAAAATTCATTAAAAAAATTAATAATAAATAATTGGGAAAAAAAATTTTTTACTCGCCTCTAAATGTCTGCTGCTAGGGGGTCCCTCATAGTCTGCCTCCTTCAGTGCCTGGGCTGGTGACATCACTTCCCCTCGCGCCGCACAGTCATCTGGGACCTGTCACGTGTCCCAGGTGACTGTGCGGCGTATCACGGCGCCCTGCGCCACTCGTGCATGTGCAGTGGGTGCCTGGCCGTGAAGCCACAGCCGGGTGCCCACAGTAAGAATGCCGGCGCGGCAAGCGGAGCGGGAAACAAGGGGGGGGCTTCGTTCCCCCGTATCGCTGGACCCTGGGACAGGTAAGTGTCCAATTATTAAAAGTCCGCAGCTGCAGTATTTAGGGGGCACCCCACTTTAAGGACATAAATGCAGGTATTGGGGGGGGGTTGGTAAAAAGATTGCTCACCGGAGTTTAGAAATTCCTGAAGTAGGGTAGCAGTGCTTGTGCTGCGAGATGTCACTGTGGGGATGCTGGGAGATAATCTGCAGCAGATTGGGTTTTATTTCTGCAATGTACTGTCCGTGCCAAGCTGGCCTGACAACCAATAATTAGACAGGCAGAAGGTGCACGACTGCTCAGTGCGCCCCCAGCCTCCGACTTCCGCAATAAGATCAATTAATAGAGGGCCAATTAATAGCAGGCCTATTTCTGGCCGTGTGTCTCTAAATATCTTCTATTCCTGGAAGGGAGGAAAGCAGGGGGCTTAATTGACCCAAATGGCTGACGTGGCTGGAAGGGGGAAGGAAAAAAAAAAGAAAATACTGAACGGCTGTAATTTAAAGCTGAACTTGAGGCAGATATAAAATCCAAATCGATGAACCTTTATGTTCATCGCTATATGTACCAGACAGGGCTGTGTAAATCGCGGGACTGGATGGACAGAAATATAAATCCTTTGGCAGGTAAAACAGCCCTCTTTATATGCGGTTCATCTGCAAATATTGTCAAATTCCATTCAACATGCATGTTCTTCCCTAAAGAGGAGCTCCAGCCCAACCCCCCACCACCCAAAAAATGAAAAGTCCGCAGCTACAAATACTGTAGATGCTGATTTTTAGATTTTTAATATTAGGACACTTACCTGTCTAGGGGTCCCCCGGTGTCGGCACCCCAGACAATTTTTCAATCGGCTCCCGGGTGCTACCACCGCATTCCTTGTAAGGAAAGCCGGCAGTAAAGCCTTGCAGCCTCAGACCTGGTTCCCTACTGCGCATGCACAAAGCACGCTGCACTTTGTGAATGGCCCGGCGGCGGGGGAAGGAGGCCGAACTTCCGGAGGACCTCGCCCCGGTGTGCTCTCACAAGAGGGGGGGTGGATACCTGTCAAAAACGTGTACCCGCTCCCTCCTACCCCCCATGGAAGGTGCCAAATGTTGGGGGGGACAAGCGGAGCTTCCCCTTTTGGGTGGAGCTCCGCTTTAACCACTTCAGTACTGGACACTTTCACCCCCTTCCTGCCCAGGCCAAGTTTGGCACTGTCACACTTTGAATGACAATTGCGTGGTCATGCTACACTGTACCCAACTTAAATTTTTATCGTTTTGCTCACACAAATGGTGGTATTTAATAACCACTGGGCTTGTGTGTTTTTTTTTTTTGTTTTTTTTTTTTTTAGTTTAGCAAAAAACAAAGAACATTTTGAAAAATAACGCATTTTTCTTAGTTCCTGTTATAAAATTTTGCAAATAAATAAATAATCGTCCTTCATAAATTTAGCCCAAAATGTATTCTGCTACATTTCTTTGGTGAAAATAACTCAAATCAGTGTATATTATATATATTTAGTCTGTAGGAAAGTTATAGAGTCCACAAACTATGGGATTTGTCTGGAAAATCGATCAATCCCGATGTACTGACGGCCAATCTCATTTCTTGAGGCCCAAAAATGCCAGCACAGTACAAATGCCCCCCAAATTAACCCTTTTGTGGAAATTAGACAATCCATGGTTTTTAGTAAAAGGCATGAGCGAGTTATTTTAGGTTGTAATTTGTTTGTCATAATTTTTGGGAAAATAAAAGAAATAATAATAAACACAATAATTCACTTTTTTTTTTTTATTACATATCTTATATGTGGTGTGTCGTGATCAGGCACACTGACTGGTGACAGTACGAAAAAAAAAATGTATTTTTTTTTTTTTTTATTCTATTTTCTTATTTTTATTACATTATTTTTTTCTGTGACCAGAGCAATATAATGTTACCATAGTAACATTGTACTGCTTTGGAAAAGTGATCAGTATTTTTTTTGTTTTACACATTATGTTTGCTAATAGAATGGCATTACATTGCTATAAGCAAGAATTTTATCAAAATGAAACGAAATCATTTAGTTTTGTTTTGTTGTGATAAGCTGTGATTGGTCAAAGATAATCATATGGTACAGATGGGCTGCGATTGGCCGTCTGTACCATGTGATCGAAGTGACCAATCACTAGCTAGCAACACAATTGTACACATTGGATAGCATGAAAGAGAGCCATCCATTGTGTACAAACTGTCTATAGCTTCCCAACTGTCCTGGATTTCAAGGGACTGTCCCTGATTTGGAACAAAGTCGCGAATTTCTCCTCATTTTGGTCCGATTTATATAGTTGTGTATATAATGCACTTTTTATCTTTCAAAAAGTGTTTCCCAGCGCTAAACATTTCATCCAATTTCTAAATTGCTGCATTTGTAAATTCCAAAACCCAATATAGAGGAATAGTAGGTGGTAAAAAAAAAGCACTTTTAACAAATCATTTTTTTTATATAGAATTCTCCTTTAAGGGGGTGTGGCAAGGGGCGTGTCCTATGCCTGCAGACTTTTGCTAATAGGTGTCCCTCGTTCCCATCTCAAAAAGTTGGGAGGTATGGTGTCATGTGACCTACTGTGGTGCGTCATGGTGGTCACATTGTACCAGCAGCGGAGCCGGTACTCTGATAAGTCATCGGCTGTGACCCGTGGACGCGGGCGTGCGCGATCGGCGCTTCCTGAGAGGACGTCATATGATGTCCACTCAGGATAACAAAACCACCGTTAAGTGGTCAACTCTCAGGGAGCTTTGTTAATTTCTTCCAGATCTGTGCAGTAATGCAGTGTGAGACTTTCCCTCTGTAATAAAGACCACTCACTGCTGCTCTCTCTCCTTGTGCAGGGTAACTGGTCTGGTCTCCGCCTCCCTCTTGTAGTTTTCTGCAGGAAGCCTGTAGTGGGCGGAGCTTGCTAGATCCCTCCCACAGCTCTGCTCTCTCTCTTTGTGCAGAGTGACTGGTCTTGTCTCCACCCCCTCCTGTCATTTTCTGCAGGAAGCCTGTAGTGGGTGGGGCTTGCTAGGTCCCTCCCGCAGCTCTGCTCTTTGTGCAGTGACTGGTCTCGTCTTCGCCCCCCCCCTCCTGTAGTTTTCTCCAGGAAGCCTGTGGTGGGCGGGGCTTGCTAGGTCCCTCCCACAACTCTGCTCTCTCTCTCTCTCTCTCTCTCTCTCTGTGCAGAGACTGGTCTTGTCTCCACCCCCTCCTGTCATTTTCTGCAGGAAGCCTGTAGTGGGTGGGGCTTGCTAGGTCCCTCCCACAGCTCTGCTCTTTGTGCAGTGACTGGTCTCGTCTTCGCCCCCCTCCTGTAGTTTTCTGCAGGAAGCCTGTAGTGGGTGGGGCTTGCTAGGTCCCTCCCACAGCTCTGCTCTCTTTGTGCAGTGACTGGTCTTGTCTTTGCCCCCCTCCTGTCATTTTCTGCAGGAAGCCTGTAGTGGGGTGTGGGGGGCGGCAGAAAATGTATTAGATGGAGAAATGAAATAATGACTGAAGTTCCAGAAAATTTCTAAATAAAGGTTTTTGGAATCTAGATTTCTGAATCTTGTATTTCCATTGCCTTTTGCTACTGTATATTTATGTTCAACTCTCTCAAAAGAACAAAATCATAAAAGTGAGAAAAAATATTTTTCATTTTATTGTACACAGGAAATTTTAACAACCTCAGCATAGCACAGAATCCCTTGTAAACACCAAACAGCCCTGAGTAATGAGGCTTCTCTTAGATGTCCCCATTTGGGTCGTGTTTTCAAGTCATAAACTGCTTTCAACAAACTTAGGCTCGGTTCACATCTTTTGGCAGTGGTGCTGCTGCAGGACCCGTGCAAATACCGGCGGCCGCAACCCAGAGAAATACGGAAAACCCGCACCCCACCGCCGGCCATGCCACCCAAACTGGAAATCACACTCGTATTGGGAACCTCGGTTCCCCCTACGGCTGCGATTTAAAAAATATTTCAGGGACTTCTTTCCTGTATGTCACGGGGCACAGCAACCTATTCAAATAAATGGGCTTTCGTGCCCGCACAAACTGCGGTCCGCACGGGTGTGAACTCAGCATAAACCCCACATACAGATTGTAGTAGAGGACATGGTGAGCACCTACAGCCATGTACCGCTCTTCTTCTTCTTTAGTCCCCGAGGATGCACAGTTCATTACTGACAAGTTGAATCTCTAAATTCAGAGCTCCAGCTAATACGGGTGCCTGCATTGACAGGGGGTGGGGTGGCAAAATTTCTCACTACGATATTTAGAGGTTTAGTACAGACCAGGTATGTGCAGCTTTCCACTCATTAAAAGTAGAACTATAAGCAAAACTTCATTCATTTTTATTTTTTTTGTATAGAGCAAAGGAGGGTTATTTTTTTTTTTTTTTGCCATCTGTGTCCCATTGCAGAGATTTCCCTTCACATCCTGTCCCATAGCCAGGCTCCCCCCAAAAAAATTTAAAGTCAGCAGCTACAAATACTGTAGCTGCTGACTTTTAATATAAGGACGCTTACCTGTCCAGGGATCAAGCGATGTCCTCCCCCAAGCCGAATATTCAATTGGCTTTGGGTGCAGGCATCGGCATAGCAAGTAAGGGAAACAGGAAGTTTCACAGCCAGTTTCCTACTGCACATGTGTGAGCTGCCCTGCACCTTGTGAAGTGTCCCAGAAGATGGCGAAGGAAGGAGGGAGGGAGGGCCGAATCTGAGAAGGAAGTGGGAGTGGGTACCTCTCAAAATCTGTGGCAAATGTGGTAGTGGGGGAGAGGAGGGGGCTTCAATGCCAGAAATCGCATGTGATTCGCATCGTATTGTTGTGCAGATCACATGCGATGTCTACGTGATGCAAATTCAGCCATACAAACTGTATGGCTGAATTTGCATCGCATTCGGACCAAACTCATGCAGGACCATTTTTATGGTTTGTACCAGAATCAGAATTCTACAAATCGCGATTGGCAAACTGATGGTCAGGTATCGTTTAACGTAAAGAGGTTGTAAACCTCCATTTTCAAGTTGTACCTATAGGTAATCCTACAATAAGGCTTGCCTATAGGTACAGTAAATATCTCCTAAACATGCGCCGTTTAGGAGATATTTACTTTGTACTGCGCAATTGTCATCGGTGCATGCGCTGTGAAGAAACAGCCCTCCTTGCCGTTTCTTCAGTAGCGAGTGCCGTGAATGGTGCGTGGGAGTGATGTCACGCGACTCTGGCAAGTCACAGAGCTGAAGTTTTTTTTACTTACCAGAAATGCCTGTTGCTAGGCACATCATCCTAATCTGCCTCTTCCTCCTCCGCGGAGATCTTCTTTCTTCTCTCCTCCATGTGGCGTTTTCTGGGTAATGGGTCCCAGAACACAGCTCGTCCTATTCACAAAGCGCTGAGCGACTCGCGCATGCGCAGTAGGAAACGGGCAGTGAAGACGCAAGGCTCCACTGCCTGTTTCCCCTTAGATAGAATGGCGGAGCCGAGGGATGGGTCGGCCTTGGGCGGCCGACATCACGGGCGCCCTGGACAGGTAAGTCTGCTTATTAAGTCAGCAGCTACAGTGTTTGCAGCTGCTGACTTTTTTTTTTTTTTTTTTTTTACCGGCCCTCCTCTTTAACTCGGGGTTACCAGCCATGCTTGTGCAGCTCACATCCGGTACAGCAGGTCCAACCTGGCAGGGAACTGCAGCAGATTTCTATAGTGAAAACTGCCACAATCACTTTAAAGCGGAGTTCAGCGAGAAAAATAAATAAAGTCAGCAGCTACAAATACCTTTTTAATAAATTGGACACTTACCTGTCCCAGGGTCCAGCGATGTGTGGGAACAAAGCCCCGCTGGTCTCCCCTTCCTCTCTGCGGTGCCGGCGTTGTCGCTGTGGGCGCCCGGCTGTGGCTTCACAGCCGGGCGCGCACTGCGCATGTGTGAGCCGCGCTGCAGCTGGCCGGGCAATCGTCTGGGACCTGTGACGTGTCCCAGATGATTGCCGAGAGGGAGGGGGGGGGAGAGGTGAACTTACTTCCGGCACCCCGAGAGGAAGTGGGAGCTGGGACCCTCTAAAAAGAGGGTTTCTGCTCCCCCTCCCCCCCCCCCCAAAAAAAAGACATGTCAGGGGGGTCACCTGCACTTAAAGCGGAAGATCCATTTTTGGGTGGAACTCCGCTTTAATTAGACACAGTGTGCGTGAAAGGTGTAGACTGCCAGTTACCCATACATCGCCGGTCTTGTTCTATGTGCGGCTCCCGGGACCTTCAGCTCTTATCTGCCCGAGTAGTGGAGATAGACCAGAAACAGGTCGGTCTGGCTGGTAATATGGCACACGCCACTCCAGATAGTTTCCTGCATCCTTTTTCAGGCACAGGAAGGCTTAATAATTTCCCAGACGGTCTTATTTTTAGGACATGCTGAAGAGCCAATCTGACACTTGACCAATCAGAGAAAGGGATGACCGATCTGTCACTCTTAAACAAAAACAAAAAGTCATCCATTCTGCGGTTTAGTTCCACTTTTATGCTAGTGACATACTGCATCATTGTGCGTCATCTTTTTAAATGACATTTTAATTTACAAAATCCTTCGGCTTTTCATTTATAATCAACGAACATTTCCAACCGACGTTCTGTGCATGTGCAAACGAAAAAACAAAAAGAAAAAGAATCGGTCAGATCGGTGTCTGGAGTCCTGTCGCGGTATCTTACGGCAGCGTATAGAAGATCTCCCGTCATTCCACAGACTCCTCCTCCACGCGCTCCGAGTTTCCAGACTCTCGTGTTCAGGTTTTAGTCACCGGGAACATGGTGCGGAAGGTCAGGTTGATGCGAGGTCGCCGGTCATGGTATTCTTTTGGCACGCGGTGCTGGCGGAGAGAACCAAAAGATACAGGGATTAAAGGCGAGCTACAGTTTTATTAGAAATTCATGCAAATCGTTTAACCACTTTCTGTTTACAAGGTTAAAGCGGAAGTAAAGACCGCTATTTATTTTTATTTTTTTTCCAGCCCCCCCCCCCCAGGTGGCTTATGCCTTAATATACAATGGAACCTTGGTTTACGAGCAACGCAGTTAACAAGCGTTTTGAAAGACTAGCAACTTTTTTTTTTAAATTCTGACTCGGTTTGCAAGTGTTGTCTCACAAAACAAGCAGAATTCAAGCTAATGGGGTGTGAAGTACCGCATTTGGCCAGAAGTGCGGGGGCGCCGGTGACATCGTAAAGTTTCGGAGCCATTCGGAAATACTCCATTCCCGAGTGTTTCTAAATTCAGCCGAGCTGTACCCCGGTATTTACGAGGCTCTCGGGCGCCCCCCCCACCTCTGGCCACATGTGGTATTGCATTAAATAGAAGTCAATGCGGAACGCATTATCTTCGTTTCCATTGACTTCTATGGGGAAACTCGCTTTGATATGCGAGTGCTTTGGATTACAAGCATTCTCCTGGAACGGATTATGCTCGTAAGCCAAAGTTCCACAGTACTAGTATGCACAGGTGACCTCCCAGTACAATGATGGGAATGATCCGGCGGGTGTATCCATCTTTGCCCGGTCTTCCCTTCGGCCACTTGATAGGCCAGGCCACGATGACGCCACTCCCGTGGATGACGAAAGTGACGTGCTGTTTAAGAATTAGACATGTGCAATTTGTTTAGTTCCAAAATCGTTTTAAACAAATTTTGACAAATTCATTAACTCCGAAATTTCCAAACTCTTCACTTTCCGAAAATTTTGGAGATTCTAAATTTTGGAAATTCGAAATTTGTCACATCACCGCGGCACCGATAAGGGGCTGATACGAGGCCGGAAAGATTTACTGAGCTCAGTGAACATGACATCTGACAGGCAGAAAACCAATCGGGTCTTTTCTGTCATAAATACCCTGCCTGTCAGAGGGCTTTAACCACTTCCCACCCGCGATATACCCGAAAGACTGCTACAACGCGGGCCTTAATTGCCGGGGGGGGGCGTCATGTGACGGTGTTATCGCATGACGGTGTTATCGTAAACGTTAGTGGATTGATCCCAACGTATTTGTTTTTAGAATGCACCAGTGTGAGTGGGCCCCAACCATAGCTAGGCCAGGTCAAGGTAGGTGCCGATTGGTTTTCCTCTTGCACCATTATTGAAGGCAGCCTGCAAGCTCTTGTCACCTTAAGAGATTAATGGAAGGATCTGCATAGCCACCAAATACCGAATGCGTAATAACAGGAGCCGCCCCCCTCCTCACCTGCCAGTCTGACTGCGTCTCTCCTTCCATAATCAGAAGGGTGCCACCATCCAGCGGGACATGTATACGTTCCACATATGTGTAATCTCCCTGCTCCTCCTGCCAGATACACAGAGAAGTACAGGAAGTCATCATAAAATCTTCTACACAGCTGAGAAAAAGGTTGGTAAAAAGTCAGTTACAGATTAGATTGTATGCGCTTTCAGCTCCTTTCCTTGTTACCCTCTTCTGTTTATATTACTGTGGCCCCACTGGGGAGATCCCCCCCCCCCTTCATATTGTGTCACTTAGGGTTCGTTCACATGTGCAGCAGGGACTGCTACTCCTCTGAAACATGATCCACACTCTGACTGCTTTTCAGGTGTTTGATAGGTGAGGAGGCACCAGATTTAACCCTATAACTGGCGCACTACCGCGCTTCAATCTCGTGCATTGCATGCGGTTGTAGCTTTGGTTGCAGCACAGCCCCATATAACTGCACCGGTCACGTTCAGCGCCAGCACCGCCCGACGAACGTGACATGCTGTTTAAGAATTAGACATGTGCAATTTTTTTTAGTTCCGAATTAGGTTTTAACAAATTGACAAATTCGTTAATTCCCGAATTTTTCAATTTCCAAAAATTCAAGAATTTCGGAAATTCAAAATTTCGGAAACCGGCGAATTCAAATTCGAAATTTCTGAACTTTGGAAATTCGAAATGAGAAAATTCCGAATTTAGAAAATATGAAAATAAGAATGAAAAGCTTGAAAATTCAAAAGAATGAAAATACCTAAAAGAATGGAATGTAATGATCTAACAATAATAAAAAATAAACCTTTTTATTATTCTTATTATTAATTTGTTCCATTCCATTTGTTTAGATGCGGTTTCGTTCTTTTGGATAATTCGTAACTTCAGCCAAATTCGAAAAGGAAATTCCAATACCTATAATTTAATAGTTAGTTATTTCGAATTTTACTGATTTTTTATTTTTTTTCCTTTTTTTCGGATTTTTGAATTTCCGGGAAAAAAAAAAAAAACGAATGAAATTAAAACAAACTAATTTTTTGTCAGTGCACACGTCTATTAAATATTGCCACAGCCAGGAAGCGCAGCATGTATACAGCTGTATTTTAGTGTTCAGGCGGGGCTTGGTTGGTATGTGAATGAAACCTTAGGCTAGGTTCACATTAATACAGCTCCGCGAGTTGTGTTTTGCATGGCCTAGGCAGGTCATTCATTTGAATAGTGGGCTGCCATGCCTCCTGAAATCCCAGTGTGGGGGGTGGGGTGGGGGGTGTTATGGGCGGGCGATTTCCAGAGAGTTTTTCTGTGCAGGTGGTTGCGGCTGCGGAAATAGGTGCGGACCCGCAGCAGGAGCCACCTGCACAGATGTGAACCTAGCCTAAGGCCGCGTACACACGCGCGGACTGTTGGCCCAACTTTGTCCGTCCAACAGTTTGAGCGAACAGTCCGCTCAAACTTAGCATGGACGGACATGGCCACACACGACGGACGAACAGTTTGCTGAAACCGTGCGCGATGACGTGAACGGCACGTACGACGGGACGAAAAATACGACGTCCTATACACTGCAATGCAACCTTCCGACGTGGAAATCCTTTCTGAGCATGCGCGAGACTTAGTTGGCCGAACAAGCCTACACACGAGAGAACAGTCCGCTGAAACCTTGTTTCAGCGGACAGTTTTTCGGAATTTCCGTAAGACCTTGTTCGGCCAACTGTCCGCTGAAACTGTCCGCTGAAGCCCCACACACGAGCGGACTGTCCGCCCAAACACTGTTCAGCGGACAAGGTTGGGCGAACAGTCCGCGCGTGTGTACGCGGCCTTAGACAGGAGCTCCATGCTAAAATTCTCCATCCACTTCTTTCTGCAGACAGTATGGCTCACTACAGTGCCTTGAATACCAATTCATAAACCTTGAAATTTTCCACATTTTGTCATGTTAAAAACCATAAATGTGTTCTTGCAATTTATGTGATAGAAGCAAAGTGGCACATAATTGTGAAGTGGAAGGAAAACGATTAAATGGTTTTACAAATAAATATGTGAAAAGTGTGGGGTACATTTGTATGGAATTACAGCTGCAAGTCTTTTTGGGGACGTCTCTACCAGCTTTGCACATCTAGAGAGGGACATTTCTGCCCATTCTTCTTTGCAAAATATCTCAAGTTCTATCAGATTGGATGGAGAGCGTCTGTGATCAGCAATTTTCAAGTCTTGACACAGATTCTCAATGTGATTTAGGTCTGGACTGTGACTGGGTCATTCTAACACACGAATATGCTTTGATCTAAACCATTCCATTGTAGCTCTGGCTGTATGTTTCGGGTCGTTGTCCTGCTGGAAGGTGAACCTACGCCCCAGTCTCAAGTCTTTTGCAGACTAACAGGTTTTCTTCTAAGATTGTCCTGTATTTGGCTCCATCCATCTTCCCATCAACTCTGACCAGCTTCCTTGTCCCTGTGAAGAAAAGCATCCCCACATCATGATGCTGCCACCACCATGTTTCACAGTGGGGATGGTGTGTTCAGGGCGATGAGCAGTGTTAGTTTTCCGCCACACATAGCGTTTTGCTTTTAGGCCAAAAAGTTAAATTTTGATCTCATCTGACCAGAGCACCTTCTTCCACATGTTTGCTGTGTCCCCCATATGGCTTCTTACAAACTGCAATCTGGACTTCTTACGACTTTCTTTCACCAATGTCTTTCTTCTTGTCACTCTTCCATAAAGGGCAGATTTGTGGAGAGACGACTAATAGTTGTCCTGTGGACAGATTCTCCCCCCTGAGCTGTGGATCTCTGTAGCTCCTCCAGAGTTACCATGGGCCTCTTGGCTGCTTCTCTGATGAATGCTCTCCTTGCCCGGCCCGGTCAGTTTAGGTGGACGGCCATGTCTTGGTAGGTTTGCAGTTGCACCATACTCTTTCCATTTTCGGATAATGGATTGAACAGAGCTCCGTGAGATGTTCAAAGCTTGGGATATTATTTTTTTTTTATACCCTAACCCTGCTTTAAACTTCTCCACAACTTTATCCCTGACCTGTCTGGGGTGTTCTTTGAACTTCATGATGCTGCTTGTTCACTGAGGTTCTCCAACAAACCTCTGAGGGCTTCGCACAACAGCTGTATTTATACTGAGATTAAATTACACACAGGTGGACTCCACTAATTAGGTGACTTCTAAAAATATATTGGATGTTTTTTTGATTTAAATCAGATTTTTTTTGATTTTTATCAAATGTATTTTAATAAAATGGTTTTTGGAGTAAAAATCTACCTAAAGATAGTTTTCTATTTAAGATACATTAATAATGTAGTAATTCAGCATGAAATGGAGCTTAGTTATGTAGTTATTTGCAGAATATATACAGCTGAAATAACATGCACTGCATTGATGCAATCACACAATGTCACAGTAAACATGAGATAAAACAAAGATCGGGAATATTCCTGTATCCCATTGTTTTGCAAATCGATGTACACTACAAACTGTATGATTGGATCGGTTCTGATATCGCTGTTTTACTAACTTGATAGCTTATTATTCTAAACAGGAAACCTTCTATTTGTTTGCAAATATTAAAAATTCTAACTCCCAGCAAGAAGAAGTCCTTACATTTAAAGAGCACCTGTCATTTCAGATCCATCATGGCACTGCCTGTCAGCGGGCATCCACTCACCCGCTGCCGCCACATCCCCCCACCTTGCTGTGTCACTGCCCAATCACCAGCCGTCCCATTTAAGTGAATGGGACTGTCGGGGAGTCAACAGCGGGTCAGAGGAGGAGCCTCTGCGGGACAGAGATGACAGCTGCTCTTTAAAAATGATTTAAATCGAGTTGACAACTCAAGCTTTTTTACTAGTCATTTAAATCAAATCCACCCCGCTTCTGAAGGTAATTCATTCCACTAGACTTTAGTTAGGGGTATCGGAGTAAAGGGGGCTGAATACAAATTCATGCCACACTTTTCACATATTTATTTGTAAAAAATAAAAAATAAAAAAATGTTGAAAACCATTCATCATTTTCCTTCCATGTCACAATTTTGTGTCACTTTGTGTTGGTCTATCAGATAAAATCCCAATAAAATACATTTACGTTTTTTGGTTGCAGCATGACAAAATGTAGAAAATGTCAAGTCTCGTTGGCTCTCCTGCGCAAACTCGCGCACCTGTAGGTCAGTCCGTAAAAGCAGGATGGCAGCGCACGCCCACCATGGGAGCGTGCCCGCGGGTCCCACAGACTCAATGTCTGCGGTGGCCCGCAATCGCCTGTCCAGGGAGAATGCAGACACGGCGATTCCCCCATTCTGCCAGATGACTTGACAGAGATCTACTGTCCCCTAGTGATCGGGAACAGCGATCTCTGTCATGTTTCAGTGAGGCCTTTCCCCCCTACAATTAGAACACACAGAGGGAACAAATGTATACCCTTGATCGCTCCCTAGTGTTAAAGCGGAGCTCCACTCTAAAGTGGAACTTCCGCTCATCGGATTCCTCCCCCCTCTCCGGTTCAGGGGGGAGGGGGGGGTGCAGATACCTGTACAATACAGATATCTGCACACACTTCCGGGCATAGATGGCCGCAGAATATCCGCAGATGCATCACTTCCCGTCGCCCCCTGTTGTGTTCTGAGAAACACACAGTTCCCAGAACACAACTGGGACCAGTGAAGACGTGCGGCGCGACTCGCGCATGCACAGTAGGGAACCGGGCAGTGAAGCCGCAATGCTTCACTTCCCGATTCCCTCACAGAGGATGGCGGCGGGGGCAGCCGAGAGACAAGCGATTGCTCGTCCTCTGCTGCCGACATCGCGGGCACCCTGGACAGGTAAGTGTCCATTTATTAAAAGTCAGAAGCTGCACTATTTGTAGCTGCTGGCTTTTATTTTTTTTTTTTTAAGGTGGAGCTCCTCTTTAACCCCTTCCCCGCCAGTGTTATTTTTGTACCACTGATCCATGTAATAATGTCACTGGTCCCCAAAAAGTGTAATTTGGGGTCAGATTTGTCTGCCGCAATGTTGCAGTCCTGCTATTAAAAAAAAATAAATAAATAAAAAAATCGCCACCATTACCAGTAAAAACAATAAAAAAATAAATAAATAAAAAAAAAGTCCCTAAAGCTTTCTCAGTGTTTGTAGACGCTATAACTTTTGTGCAAACCAATCAACCTATGCCTATTTTGATTTTTTTTTACAAAAATATGTAGAAGAATATATATCGGCCTAAACTGATGAATAATTTTTTTTTTTTTTTTTTTATATTTTATTTATGAAGAAATTAGATTTAATATTATATATGTATTAATTTATATTTATTTATATTATTGGACATGCTTTATATTTATAGCAGAAAGTAAAAAATATAGTTTTTGTTTTTTCATTCAAAACTGTTGCTCTTTTTTTATAGCGCAAAAAATAAAAAAAACGCAGAGATGATCAAATACCACCAAAAGAAAGCTCTATTTTTGGGGAAAAAGAAGGTACATTTTGTTTGAGTACAACATCGCACGACCGCGCAATTGTCAGTTAAAGTGACGCAGTGCCGAATCGCTAAAAAAATTGTTCTGATCATTAAGGGGGCAAATCCTACTGGGGCTGAAGTGGTTAAAAAAATAAAAATAAAAATGTGAATGAATAAAAAGGTACATGACCATTTCCATTCCCAGATACTGCGCGGCAGTATCGGGGGAGGCCCCCAGATTCCCGATAAGCCCCACTCACCCCCAGATCTGCCACAACCACCAGCCCAGGGTGCTGCAGCTTCTCACCTTGTTACAATGAACAGTCTGATCACTATGGGAGATGAGACTAATGCCGCGTACACACGATCGGACTTTGACGGACTCGGTCCGGCGGACAATCCGACTGACTTTGCAGCTGAGGTCCGCCGGACTTTCAAATGAATGAACTTGGGCCACACACGATCACCCCAAAAGTCAGACGGATTAGAACGTGATGACAAAGAATAAGGAAGTTCATAGCCAGTAGCCAATAGCTGCCCTAGCGTCGGTTTTAGTCCGTCAGACTAGCACACAGACGATCGGATTTTTCGATCGGACTTGAGTCCGTCGGAAAGATTTGAAGCAAGTTTTATTTCTAGGTCCGCTAAGAAAAAGTCCGCTGGAGCCCACACACGATCGAATTGTCCGATGGATTCCGGTCCGCCGGACCAAGTCCGTCAAAGTCCGGTCGTGTGTACGCGGCATAAGGAAATGCTTCCTCCTCTCTGCAGCAGACTGATGACTTGGTCTCAGCCTAGGCCAGTGATGGCGAACCTCGGCACCCCAGATGTTTTGGAACTACATTTCCCATGATGCTCCTGCACTCTACATTGTAGTTGAGAATCATGGGAAATGTAGTTCCAAAACATCTGGGGTGCCAAGGTTCGCCATCACTGGCCTAGGCAGTCACTAAACTGGAGATCAGGGACGGCCTTTTATTAATTTTTAATTTTTTTAAAAAAACGATACATTTGCTGTACATGGAATTAGGAATGTAATCCTGCAGACTTGTAAAGATACTGAAAGTTTCACTTTAAATAGATGGAGCTTCCCGGGTCTGTGAGATGAGAGCGCAGTCTTCTCATCGCTCCATGCGGCAGAGCGGGCGCACTTCCCGTCTCTCCGTCACTCTTCTCCCGGGGATTGCGTGGGATTCGGTTGTGACTTGTGTGCAGACTGGAAGTGGGAGACAGACCGCCGTTCTGATGCCATCAGACCTCCCACGGAGCTCAATTTACATTACGACATTAATGTCAGCTCTCAGCGGGGGGGGGAGCCATCTGTTACACAATTACAATGATGATTATGTAAGATTATAGGATAACACATCAGAGATTACATCCTCCGATAACCAAACACAGGTAAACCGGAACTGTGCTGGGAGAATTTTCTCCTCTATGGAAAATAAAGGGCGTCATATACAGTTGTGCTCATAAGTTTACACACCCTGGCAGAATTTGATTTCTTGGCCATTTTTCAGAGAATAGAAATGATAACACAAACACTTTTCTCTCACTCATGGTTAGTGTTTGGCTGAAACTATTTATTATCAATAACTGTTTTTACTCTTTTTTTAAATCATAATCACAACAGAAACTACCCAAATGACCCTGATCAAAAGTTTACATACCCCAGTTCTTGATACCCTGTATTGCCCCCTTTTACATCACCCTTGAAGACTTTTGTGGTATTTGTGGATGAGGCTCTTTATCTTCTCAGATGGTAAAGCTGCCCATTCCTCTTGGCAGAAGCCTCCAGTTCCTGTAAATTCTTGGGCTGTCTCGCATGAACGGCACGTTTGAGATCTCCCCAGAGGGGCTCAATGATATTGAGGTCAGGAGACTGAGATGGTCACTCCAGAACCTTCACTTTATTCTGCTGTAGCCAATGACAGGTGGACTTGGCCTTGTGTTCTGGATCATTGTCATGTTGGAATGTCCAAGTACCTCCCATGTGCAGCTTCCTGGCTGATGAATGCAAATGTTCCTCCAGTATTTTTTGATAATATACTGCATTCATCTTGCCAAAAATTTAGACCAAATTTCCTGTGCCTTTGTAACTCCCACATCCCAAAACATCAGTGATCCACCTCCGTGTTTCACAGTAGGAATGGTGGACCTTTCATCATAGACCTTGTTGACTCTACAAATGTAGTGTTTATGGTTGTGGCAAAAAAGCAAAATTTTGGTCTCATCACCCCAAAATGACTTTGTGCCAGAAGGTTTGAGGTTTGTCTCTGTGCTGTTTGGCGTATTGTACGTGTGATACTTTGTGGCATTTGCGTAGTAATGTCTTTCTTCAGGCGACTTGACTATGCAACCCATCTTTCTTCAAGTGCCTCCTTATTGTGCATCTTAAAACAGCCACACCACATGTTTTCAGAGAGTCCTGTATTTCACCTGAAGTTATTTGTGGGGTTTTCTTTGCATCCCAAACAATTTTCCTGGCAGTTGTGGCTGAAATTTTAGTTGGTCTACCTGACCATGGTTTGGTTTCAACAGAACCCCTCATTTTCCACTTCTTGATTAGAGTATGGATAGGGGGAAAACACTGCGCTAAAATCAAATATACATAAAAGAGCACAGCAGCCAACACTCAAACAAACAAAGTTCAACAAACAAAAGTAAAAAATAGTGTAGCGCTTCTGAAGTGATAAGTTGAAATCAACATGTGTTAAAAGAATGATCATATAACAAAGATCATATAGATATGTAGATTAGCAAAATAAAGTCCAAAAAGTGGGTGTAAACTTCCGTGGAAGAGCCGGCACAAAGATGGTCGGACCGTATCAAAATGGGAGGCAAATCCTATTAAACGAATATGTCCATATACATCAGCTTGTCTGGAAACATTAGGAAGAAATAGATGGATACTTCTTACCAAATCTGTTGGACTCACACAGTCGTATGACGGTTGAGTCAATAGAGCTTGGGGTCACAATCTGGGACCGGGGGGTGGATCGAAGGAGGTCCGTCAGCCTGGTGGGGAAACTCCAAAAGACCGTATGCCCAATGATGAATCTCACCGATGGAACTTCAGAATGGTTTGGAAATCCAACTCAGATATGGCCCACTGCACACCGATACTCCAAATGCCCCAAAGTGAAGGGGAAGGTGTTTTAAGGGTTTAGACCAAAAAAGAAAAAAGAAAGAAAGAGCTCCACATGGTGCGGGTCAGGCGATAAAAAATGGAAATTTATTAAAAGTCAAAAAAATAACTAATGACTTAGTGATCACAGAGCAATAAGGTAAAAGTAAAAGCAATGTAGGGTGCCAACAGCTAGCCCGACGCGTTTCGACACATATGTCTTCGACAGGGGCCCCTGTCGAAGACATATGTGTCGAAACGCGTCGGGCTAGCTGTTGGCACCCTACATTGCTTTTACTTTTACCTTATTGCTCTGTGATCACTAAGTCATTAGTTATTTTTTTGACTTTTAATAAATTTCCATTTTTTATCGCCTGACCCGCACCATGTGGAGCTCTTTCTTTCTTTTTTCTTTTTTGGTCTAAACCCTTAAAACACCTTCCCCTTCACTTTGGGGCATTTGGAGTATCGGTGTGCAGTGGGCCATATCTGAGTTGGATTTCCAAACCATTCTGAAGTTCCATCGGTGAGATTCATCATTGGGCATACGGTCTTTTGGAGTTTCCCCACCAGGCTGACGGACCTCCTTCGATCCACCCCCCGGTCCCAGATTGTGACCCCAAGCTCTATTGACTCAACCGTCATACGACTGTGTGAGTCCAACAGATTTGGTAAGAAGTATCCATCTATTTCTTCCTAATGTTTCCAGACAAGCTGATGTATATGGACATATTCGTTTAATAGGATTTGCCTCCCATTTTGATACGGTCCGACCATCTTTGTGCCGGCTCTTCCACGGAAGTTTACACCCACTTTTTGGACTTTATTTTGCTAATCTACATATCTATATGATCTTTGTTATATGATCATTCTTTTAACACATGTTGATTTCAACTTATCACTTCAGAAGCGCTACACTATTTTTTACTTTTGATTAGAGTATGGACACTGCTGATCGGCATTTTCAATTCCTTGGATATCTTTTTATATCCCTTTCCTGTTTTATACCATTCAACTACCTTTTCCCGCAGATCCTTTGACAATTCTTTTGCTTTCCCCATGACTCAGAATCCAGAAACGTCAGTGCAGCACTGGATGAGAGATGCAAGGGTCTGCCAGGAGTCCAGAAACTCATTGACCTTTTATACACACACATTAATTACAAGCAAACAGATCACAGGTGAGGATGGCGACCTTTAATAGCTATTCAAACCTCTGTGTCAACTTATGTGCATGTTATCAGGCCAAAATCACCAGGGTATGAAAACTTTTGATCAGGGTCATTTGGATAGTTTCTGTTGTGATTGTGATTTAAAAAGAGTAAACACAGTTGATTGATAATAAATGGCTTCAGCCAAACACTAACCATGAGTGAAAGAAAAAAGTTTTTGTGTTATCATTCATATGCTCTGAAAAATGGCCAAGAAATCATAAATTCTGCCAGGGTATGTAAACTTATGAGCACAAATGTATATACATCTAAAAAATATATAAATATATGGATAGATTCATGCATTGCATGAAACTATCCATGTCTGCTACTGCCCCCCCCCCCCCCACACTAATTCATGTGTCTGGCCCCTTTTGGGTCATCGAGTGCATAAACACCTGATTAGAGCCATAAGCTCTAATAGGCTTCAAAATAGGGTGGGCAGGGGATGCTGAGGAAAGCGTCCGGGGGCCACCCAGGTGTGCTGCGACAGCAAATGAATGTTTGCTGTTGCAACACTGATCCTCCTCCCGGCCAATCGGGAAGCAGGACTTATACCCGTTACCTGATTGGCTGAAAGGACATGCGATCCTATTGAACGCCTAGGAGACGGGGAGGAGACGCATAGCGGAAGAAAGTAGTAGAAGCAGGGCTCGAGTGCTGCGGGAACGCATGGGAACGGCGTTCCCGTACTATTTCCACAGCGGGAACGCCGTTCCCATTAGCTATCTGAGCCGGGCCGGCTGAGGCTATGCAGCGCGTAGTCCGCGCCGCTCCTCAGCCGCCGAGTGACTGTGCGTGCCCACGCCGAAGTCATGTGACCGGTTGCTAGATGCGGAGCGGCCCCTGGCTAGCAACCGGTCACATGACTTCGGCGTGGGCACGCACAGGCACGAGACCGTCAGTGTGACACACGCGCGCCGGACTGTCCTCCCGCTCCCCTCTACCCAGTGCCTCCTGTGGAAACAGCCGCTGCACTTTGAGTTTACTTAGTTCTTCTCCCCCCAGAACAGAAGGGAAGAGAATACCAGGAGGTCAGTCACTAGTAGTGTGTAAGTAAGTTGCATTCTGCAATACCCTGCCAAATTGCCAATACTCATCCATACTGCCAATACTCGCCAATACTCTGCAATACCCCGCCAATACTCTGCAATACCCCGCCAATACTCTGCAATACCCCGCCAATACTCTGCAATACCCCGCCAATACTCTGCAATACCCCGCCAATACTCTGCAATACCCCGCCAATACTCTGCAATACATACCCTGCCAATACTCTGCAATACCCTATCAATACTCTGCAATACCCTATCAATACTCTGCACTACCCCGCCAATACTCTGCACTACCCCGCCAATACTCTGCACTACCCCGCCAATACTCTGCACTACCCCGCCAATACTCTGCACTACCCCGCCAATACTCTGCACTACCCCGCCAATACTCTGCACTACCCCGCCAATACTCTGCACTACCCCGCCAATACTCTGCACTACCCCGCCAATACTCTGCACTACCCCGCCAATACTCTGCACTACCCCGCCAATACTCTGCACTACCCCGCCAATACTCTGCACTACCCCGCCAATACTCTGCAATACCCCGCCAATACTCTGCAATACCCTGCCAATAATCTGCAATACATACCCTGCCAATACTCTGCAATACCCTGCCAATACTCTTCAATACCCTGCCAATACTCTGCAATACCCTGCCAATACATACCCTGCCAATACTCTGCAATACCCCGCCAATACTCTGCAATACCCCGCCAATACTCTGCAATACCCCGCCAATACTCTGCAATACCCCGCCAATACTCTGCAATACCCCGCCAATACTCTGCAATACCCCGCCAATACTCTGCACTACCCCGCCAATACTCTGCACTACCCCGCCAATACTCTGCACTACCCCGCCAATACTCTGCACTACCCCGCCAATACTCTGCACTACCCCGCCAATACTCTGCACTACCCCGCCAATACTCTGCAATACCCCGCCAATACTCTGCAATACCCTGCCAATAATCTGCAATACATACCCTGCCAATACTCTGCAATACCCTGCCAATACTCTTCAATACCCTGCCAATACTCTGCAATACCCTGCCAATACATACCCTGCCAATACTCTGCAATACCCCGCCAATACTCTGCAATACCCCGCCAATACTCTGCAATACCCCGCCAATACTCTGCAATACCCCGCCAATACTCTGCAATACCCCGCCAATACTCTGCAATACCCCGCCAATACTCTGCAATACATACTCTGCAATACCCTGCCAATACTCTGCAGTACCCTGTCAATACTCTGCAATACTCTGTCAATACTCTGCAATACCCTGCCAATACTCTGCAATACCCTGCCAATACTCTGCAATACCCTGCCAATACTCTGCAATACCCTGCCAATACATACCCTGCCAATACTCTGCAATACCCTGCCAATACTCTGCAATACCCTATCAATACTCTGCAATACTGTGCCAATACTCTGCAATACCCTGCCAATACTCTTCAATATCCTGCCAATACTCTGCAATATCCTGCCAATACTCTGCAATACATACCCTGCCAATACTCTGCAACACCCTGCCAATACTCTGCAATACCCTATCAATACTCTGCAATACTGTGCCAATACTCTGCAATACCCTGCCAATACTCTTCAATATCCTGCCAATACTCTGCAATATCCTGCCAATACTCTGCAATACATACCCTGCCAATACTCTGCAACACCCTGCCAATACTCTGCAATACCCTATCAATACTCTGCAATACTGTGCCAATACTCTGCAATACCCTGCCAATACTCTGCCAATAAATACCCTGTCAATACTCTGCCAATACTCTTCAATATCCTGCCAATACTCTTCAATATCCTGCCAATACTCTTCAATATCCTGCCAATACTCTTCAATATCCTGCCAATACTCTTCAATATCCTGCCAATACTCTTCAATATCCTGCCAATACTCTGCAACACCCTGCCAATACTCTGCAATACCCTATCAATACTCTGCAATACTCTGCAATACCCTGCCAATACTCTGCCAATAAATACCCTGCCAATACTCTGCAATACCCTATCAATACTCTGCCAATACTCTGCAATACCCTGCCAATACTCTGCGATACCCTATCAATACTCTGCGATACCCTATCAATACTCTGCGATACCCTATCAATACTCTGCGATACCCTATCAATACTCTGCGATACCCTATCAATACTCTGCGATACCCTATCAATACTCTGCGATACCCTATCAATACTCTGCAATACCCTGCCAATACTCTGCGATACCCTATCAATACTCTGCAATACCCTGCCAATACTCTGCAATACCCTATCAATACTCTGCAATACCCTGTCAATACTTATCAATACTCTGCAATACCCTGCCAATACTCTGCAATACCCTATCAATACTCTGCAATACCCTGCCAATACTTATCAATACTCTGCAATACCCTGCCAATACTCATCAATACTCTGCAATACCCTATCAATACTCTGCGATACCCTATCAATACTCTGCGATACCCTGCCAATACTCTGCAATACCCTGCCAATACTCTGCAATACTCTGCAATACCCTATCAATACTCTGCAATACCCTGCCAATACTCTGCAATACCCTGCCAATACTCTGCAATACCCTGCCAATACTCTGCAATACCCTGCCAATACTCTGCAATACCCTGCCAATACTCTGCAATACCCTGCCAATACTCTGCAATACCCTGCCAATACTCTGCAATACCCTGCCAATACTCTGCAATACCCTGCCAATACTCTGCAATACCCTATCAATACTCTGCAATACCCTATCAATACTCTGCAATACCCTATCAATACTCTGCAATACCCTATCAATACTCTGCAATACCCTATCAATACTCTGCAATACCCTATCAATACTCTGCAATACCCTATCAATACTCTGCAATACCCTATCAATACTCTGCAATACCCTATCAATACTCTGCAATACCCTATCAATACTCTGCAATACCCTATCAATACTCTACAATACATACCCTATCAATACTCTGCAATACATACCCTGCCAATACTCTGCAATACATACCCTGCCAATACTCTGCAATAAATACCCTATTAATACTCTTCAATACCCTGCCAATACTCTGCAATACCCTGCCAATAGTCTGCAATACCCTGCCAATAGTCTGCAATACCCTGCCAATACTCTGCAATACCCTATCAATACTCTACAATACATACCCTATCAATACTCTGCAATACATACCCTGCCAATACTCTGCAATACCCTATCAATACTCTGCAATACCCTGCCAATACATACCCTGCCAATACTCTGCCAATACTCTACAATACATACCCTGCCAATACTCTGCAATAACCTGCCAATACTCTGCAATAACCTATCAATACTCTGCAACCTGTGCCAATACTCTGCAATACCCTGCCAATACTCTGCAATACCCTATCAATACTCTGCAATACCCTGCCAATACATACCCTGCCAATAGTCTGCAATACCCTGCCAATACTCTGCAATACCCTATCGATACTCTACAATACATACCCTATCAATACTCTGCAATACCCTGCCAATACTCTGCAATACATACCCTACCAATACTCTGCAATACCCTATCAATACTCTGCAATACCCTGCCAATACATACCCTGCCGATGCTCTGCAATACTCTGCCAATACTCTTCAATACATACCCTGCCAATACTCTGCAATACCCTATCAATACTCTGCAATACCCTGCCAATACTCTGCAATACCCTGCCAATACTTATTCCTTTTGTGGGATATTTTCTAATGGGCTGTGTAACAGAATTTGGAACAGGGTGTATTTGTGGTAGAAATTCTCTGCGAGGGAAAGATCATCACCCATTGTGTTGATTGTTTTGTTTGACACGTTATTTTGTTTTTGTAAACTGGCACTTTACAATACATGTTGTACTGTATTTTCTGTGAAGTATATATGCATATGAGCGTACCTTTTTTTTTTTTTTTTTGGTGGGGGAATGGATCTTGGGTGGGAGTTCCCACACTTTTTTTCCCAGGACTTGACCCCTGAGTAGAAGAGCTGCCCGGTCCCCACCAATGCTTGGATGCCAAATCCCTGCTGTTGCACTATGGATGCCTGATCCCCACCGGTGGGGGGGGGGGTGCAATCGTTTGCCCAGTTTATGAAGAATAAAATGCATGTCATGTAACCCAAAAGCCGTCATCTGTGGTGCCAGGCAGTGTGGAAGAACATCCAGCCAAGCAGAACACTGAACCACTGTGGAAAGTTTAAGCCAAGACATGGAAGCCTGTCAAAAGGTTTGACAGCGTGGGAATCGGCAGTGACATCAGACTCTGGGGGGGGTGTGGGGGACCACAGATTACGGCTTTTGGGTTACATGGCATGTACAGTATTTTATTATTCATACTCATGTGAGTGGATATTTACTCTTTTATAAAAAAATAATAATAATGTGATTTATTTTGCACTTAGGCGCGCCCTCTTGTGGTGTTCTGTTGTATTTCAGATATCCCTCTATAAGTGGAGGCGCTACTTTAAAGTGGTTGTAAACCCTTACAGACCACTTTGACCTACAGGTAAGCCTAGATTAATATATATTGATACAAGATATATTTGAAAAACACAAAACGATGCGCCGTAGACAGCAGTGCGCAGGAGCACTGACCGTGCCGTTTCTAACGGCCAATGTGTCGTTAGTGGCGGCTTCCATGCGCATGCGAGTGATGTCATTGCGGCTCTGGCCAATCACAGCGCCATAGCCGCGATACCCGGAAGGAAGATGGACGCTTCATGGAAGAGAGGACAGCGGTGACATCGCTGGCTCCTGTGTCAGGTAAGTGACACATAATGGACTACTATGCGATGCACAGTAGTCCATTATGCTTTACCTTTGCAGAGAGACAAAGAGGAAGTAAAACCCATCAGGGTTTACTTCCTCTTTAACCACTTCAGCCCCAGAAGGTATTACCCCCTTCATGACCAGGCCATTTTTTCAGATACGGCACTGCGTTACTTTGACAATTGCGCGGTCGTGCAACGCTGCACCCAAACAAAATTGATGTCCTTTTTCCCCATAAATGGAGCTTTCTTTTGGCGGAATTTGATCACCCCTGCAGGTTTTTTTTTTTTGCGCTATAAACAAAAATAAAATGACAATTTTGAAAACAATATTTTTTACTTTCTGTTATAAAACAAATGTAAAAAAAAAAAAAAATCTAATTTCTTCATCAATATAGGCCAATATATATTCTGCTACATATTTTTGATAAAACAAAAAAAACACAATAAGAGTATATTCATTGTAGACGCTATAACTTTTACGTAAACCAAACTATGGGATAGCTTTATGGCTTTTTTATTTTTTTAAATAGTAATGAAGGCGAACAGTGATTTTTAGCATGACTGCGACATTGCGGCGGACAAATCGGACACTAACTAACTGACACTTTTTTGGGAAACAGTGACATTATTACAGCGATCAGTGCTAAAAATATGCAAAGGAGAAAGCTGGCCAGTCATGTTCAGGGCCGTCTTTAAGGCCGGGCAAAAGGGGCAGCTGCCCTGGGCCCTGTCATTGTTGTGGGGCCCAAAACAGCTGCCTCATACTTGCCAACTATCCGAGTTTACATTCCCTTGTCGTTTTAGTCCTGTGCTGCTACTAATGCTGCCCAGCTCTGCCCTATTGTTGTGTACAGATGACTCACCTGCAGACCTGTGTTTACATGTAAATACTGGCATTCATATGTAAATAGCACTCACATGCATATGTAAATAGCTGAGGCCAGTGGCATTGATATGTAAATAAAGGCTACATTCATAGGTATATCATGCCCCCCCTGCAGTGAGGAGAAGATGTGCTGTAACCGATCGCAACCAGTGCGCAGTATTACTGTACAGTAATCTCTAGCAGCCAATCAACAAGCAGAAATGTGCTGTAACCTCTAGCAACAAATCAGTGAGCCTTAAGGAGTGCTGTAACCTCTAGCAACCAGTCACTAAGCAGTAATGATATGCTGTAACCTCTGGCAACCAATCGCTGCCTGATCTGATACAGCAAACTGATTTTAGGTCTAGCTGCTATTTATTTTATGTCTCAGAGAAGGTGGAGAGAAAAATTGCATTGGGGGGGGGGGGGCCTAAGAAAATTTTTGCCCAGGGTCCAATCAATATTAAACACGGCCCTGCATGTGATCATACTCTCGGCAGTGAAATTAGGTATTTGCAGCATTTATTTTTATAAATCACACACAGAGGGGGACACAACAATAGGAGGCAGTGCTGATGGTGTATACAGGTCAGAGTTCCTTAAAGCGGAAGTAAACCCATCTTTAAAACAGTTTAATTAACTTCACTTGGTTGTGCTCTCAACCAAACTGTCAAACCATCCAATGGCTGTTGTCATAACTGATCACATGTGCAGCATCATGGCAGTTATAGAGTAAACAGAGGCCAAGATGGCAGCTTCCTTGGCTGAAAACGATAGGGGGGTTTACTTCCACTTTAACAACCACTTTAAGGACTTAGTGGCCACTTTAGGATCATTTTATGGACATATTCCTTACATTTGGCCGCCGTTAACCTGGGGCCTACCCTGTTTCCCCGAAAATAAGACCCATTGTGATTGTCTGTGATGGCTGCAATGTAAGCCCTACCCCCCAAATAAGCCCTTGTAGGTCTTATTTTCAGGGTAGGGCTTATTTTTGGGGATACAGGGTACTAGTGTTTTTTTACGCAATGACAAATAATTACTACTCGCCAGCCATGATCTGCCTGCAATAGAGAAGCACAGAGACTCAGTTATGAGGTTTCTGGTCATGAGGGTGGAAAGGAGGCACCAGCAATTAGTATTTAAGGCCCAAGGGTCTCCTGATTTCTAAAGGTTCCTCAGTCTTTGACCAACCACACCACCATCTTACCAGAGGAGGTTTCTTCCTCATCTGGAACACCCGGGTCTCTCCGAAGCTTAACGAGGCAATGGTGGGATTCTTGCCGAGCTCCGGTTCATCATCGCTGTGCCAGTCTATGCTGTCCTTGTCATGTCTATAGAGGTTGCAGAGTAGGGAGTTGAAGCTGTATGCGGTCACTTCCTCAATGCGGTCCTTCAGCATGGTGAGAAGAGGATGCCACTGCAGACACAGAGGACAGTGCAGTCAGGTGCTACAAGCAAGAATTCTTTCTTCATTTTAAAGAGATAACAGTAATGCCCGGTACACACGATAGGATTTTCCAACAACAAAACCGGGGAATTTTTTCTCGAAGGAAGTTGGCTCAAAACTTGTCTTGCATACACAAGGTCACACAAAGCTGGTTGGAAATTCCAAATGTCAAGAACGTGGTGACGTACAACACGTACGACGAGCCGAGAAAAATAAAGTTCAATAGCCAGTGCGGCTCTTCTGCTGGATTCCGAGCATGCGTGGAACTTTTGTGCCTCGGAATTGTGTACACACGATCGGAATTACTTGTTGTCGGAAAATTTGAGAACCTGCTCTCAAATGTTTGTTGGCGGAAATTACGACAACAAACGTTCTATGGAGCATACACACGGTCAGACTTTCCGACAACAACCTCAGATCCAACATTTGTTGTCGGAAAATCCTATCGTGTGTACGGGGCATTAGAGTTAATACCAGGATCATCGTGTGCAGACAGTACATCAGATGCCCATTTATTGCAGCTCTATATTCACAGATACATAATAGAATTATAGGACAAACTTCCCCCCCATTTTGAATAGAGCAAGGGAGGGTTATAACCCCCGTCAAGATTTTTTTCCGCCATCGGTGTCCCCATGCTGAGATTTCCTTTCACTTCCTGTCCCATAGCCAAACAGGAAGTGAGAGGAAATCCCTGAAATTAAGGGAATTCCTTGGGGCCCCCCAGATCACCAGAACTAGCGTCCCCACTGGAAGATTTCCCCTCTATTACTTTTCTGGGGACAACCCAAAATTTGGGATTTTCCTTCACTTCATTTTAAGTGATAATGGTAAACAGGACATATAGAGAGGGGGGCACCTCCCTAACGGGGGGCACAGACAGCATTACAAACTGGCAGGGGGTCTAATCCCTCCCCACTCTAGCCAAAGCAAACAAAAAAAAAAAAGTTTTGCTTTTAGTTATACTTTTAAAGCGGAGTTCCAGGAATTCACCTCCTATGTAAAAGACAAGCAGATTAAACTTCAGCATTAAAAGTGGTTGTAAAACTCTGAAATGAACAAAGCACGTCCTCCTATAGTGTGTACTTGCCTCAGCCAAAAGCACCGAGCGTGATTTCTGTCTGCATGAGTCACTACTGACAGTCCATGCCGACATCAAAGCACTGTGGGACGATCTGCTCCTCTTCCAGCACACAGCAGGTGATTGACAGTCTCAGCTGTGGATGTTTCCCTATTCGACTGTGTAGTGGGAGGCATGTGCATTCCCTCCACTTAGGTCACAGGTTACACTCAGTTCTCTGCTCTGCAATATGTGATGTCATCTTCCTGCCCTCTGCCTTCTGAAGCTCACAAAATGCTGAGTAAACTTTGAACTGCTGTGGATAGGAGATTACAGCAGATAAACAGGTACAACTTATGTAGGAGGATTTGTCTCATCCTTGTGTATCACCTGAGGCCAGTCACTTCACTGGGTGTATGGAAGGGTTTACAACCACTTTAAATTGAGAAGCATCCTTCTGGCACATATCACCCATAAACCTGGAGGATGGCCTTGGCACATATCGCCCATAAACCTGGAGGATGGCCTTGGCACTATCACCCATAAACCTGGAGGATGGCCTTGGCACATATCACCCATAAACCTGGAGGATGGCCTTGGCACATAACACCCACAAACCTGGAGGATGGCCTTGGCACATAACACCCACAAACCTGGAGGATGGCCTTGGCACATAACACCCACAAACCTGGAGGATGGCCTTGGCACATATCACCCATAAACCTGGAGGATGGCCTTGGCACATAACACCCATAAACCTGGAGGATGGCCTTGGCACATAACACCCATAAACCTGGAGGATGGCCTTGGCACATATCACCCACAAACCTGGAGGATGGCCTTGCCACATAACACCCACAAACCTGGAGGATGGCCTTGGCACTATCACCCATAAACCTGGAGGATGGCCTTGGCACTATCACCCATAAACCCGGAGGATGGCCTTGGCACATATCACCCACAAACCTGGAGGATGGCCTTGGCACATAACACCCACAAACCTGGAGGATGGCCTTGGCACATAACACCCACAAACCTGGAGGATGGCCTTGGCACATAACACCCACAAACCTGGAGGATGGCCTTGGCACATATCACCCATAAACCTGGAGGATGGCCTTGGCACATAACACCCATAAACCTGGAGGATGGCCTTGGCACATAACACCCATAAACCTGGAGGATGGCCTTGGCACATAACATCCACAAACCTGGAGGATAACCTTGGCACACAACACCCATAAACATGGAGGATAGACTTGGCACATAAAGCCCATAAACATGGAGGGATAGCCCTGGCATAACACCCATAACAATAAAAAGAAAAGGGTGCACTGACCTAGCAGATTACCTCAATAACATAAATTTCAAGATAAAAACAGCAATATATATACTTACAAACATAAATGAAGTAAACGCATTTCATAGCAAGCGAAATTGACTGCCTGAAGGTCCAATCAAGTCCATCGTTAGTGCCCGGAAGACCAGGAGGCTCTAATGAAGAGGGTTCATCCTTGAAACGCGTCGGAAACTTTTGGATGCCTTCTGGTCTTCCGGCAGTAATGATGGACTTAATTGGACCTTCAGGCAGTTGATCTCACTTGCTATGACATGCGTTTACCTAATTTACTTTTGTGAGTATATCTATTGCTGCATTACAAACTGACAGGGGGTCTAATCCTTCTCCACTCTAGCCAAAACAAAAAAAAAAAGGTTTTTGCTTTTAGTTATACTTTTAAAGGGGAGTTCCAGGAATCCACCTCCTATGTAAAAGACAAGCAGAGTAAACAGGAGCCTTGGGTACTCACGTGAGGATTGGCCTGCATCGTAGACTTTGAGTAGGTATAAGGCACCTCTCCATACCAGCAGGTGAGCCGCGGCTCCTGATAAGGTCCATCTGTCACAAGACAAATCCGGTTACAGGCTGAAAAAGCTCTCTTCTAAATCACCTACCTAGACGATGGGCTACTACAAGTCCCAGCACCTGGACTCAATGTTCCCCCTAGAGACAAAGGCTGGATAAAATACATTGCCGCATCATTAACCGATGACCCATCACAACATCGGTGACACAAAACAGGTAAAACGGGTTCAAACAGAAATAAAAAATAATATTTTAAACGTTTTCCCCACTCTTATCGAAAACTAGAAAATAGCATTTTGCTGGAGCTAGGCTTTAAAATGTCCCTACATTTTTATAGGATTTCCCCAGTGTGGTTCCTATTTGTCCTCGGCAAGCCAAATTAAACCATATCTGGGGTTAAGTTTGCTTTAAATGTCACATTTCACTAACTATTGTTATGACCGTTTTTCATTGTGGTTATTTTTTTTTTTTTATCTTAAACTGTATTAGGGACATAAGAACTGGTAGCACAGTGGTGTAGTGGTTAGCACTCTCACCTAGCAGTAAGAAGGGTCGCTGCTTTGAATCCCAACCACGACACTACCTGCCTGGAGTTTGCATGATCTCCCTGTGCCTGTGTGGGTTTCCTCCGGGTACTCCGGTTTCCTCCCACAATCCAAAGACATGCAGGTAGGTTAATTGGCTTCTGTCCAAAATTGGCCCTAGTATATGAATGGGGACCTCGGATTGTGGGCTCCTTGAGGGTAGGGACTGATGTGAGTGTGCAATGTACAGGGATAGGGACAATTGTAGACACTCATTCAGGTTGAACTGGATGGACTGGTGTCTTTATTCAACCTTACTAACTATGTAACGGATTAAAAAAAAAAAAATCTACATTCCCTCCTAATTAGGAAGAGTCTGAAGAATGGAATAGGTAATGATAGAGATGTGGTGGAGTTACTGGCCATTGGAAGGCTATTGTAGGCTCTAGGACATGAGTCTTCAAACTATGGCCCTCCAGTTGTTCAGAAACTACAATTCCCATCATGCCTAGTCATGTCTGTGAATGTCAGAATTTGACAATGCCTCATGGGATGCGTAGTTCCACAACAGCTGGAGGGCCGTAGTTTGAGGATCCCTACTCTAGGAGAATAGAGCAGATTCTGTCTCCCTCTGCTGGATGTTTTCGGTACAGCACCTGTGTGAACTTACCTGGCCCCACATTGGATTTCTGCCTCCATGGGATTTCCCGATATAACTGTTCAAACATCCATTCTGCCTCTTTGGGCTCAATAAATGAGGGGAAAAGCCTTAGCCTGCGAAAAAAAAGGCAAGGATTATTTAGACAGACATCTAGGATGCCAGTTACAAATTTACTTTAAAGCGGTAGTAAACTGCATCTGAAAAAAAACAAAAAACAAAAACCCTGCAAAACAATGTGCTAGTATGGATCGCATACTAGCACATTATGAAATACCTGCCTTAGAACAAAGCCCTCCAGTGGCAGGCTGTGACCGAGCTTCCATCTTCGCTCGGTCTTTTTTCTGGGTTTGCACGCCCTGGCCGTATGATTGGCCAAGCTGCAATCACCTCACTCCCATGCATGCGCACACGGAACGGAGCCCTGAAGGGATGGGCACAGTTATGTCATCCATTCAGGGTGCATGTGCCAGTGACATCACCGGCTGCATGCAGTGTGAATATCTCCTAAACGGTGCAAGTTTAGGAGATATTCACAGTACCTACAGGTAACCTTTATTATAGGCTTATCTGTAGGTACAAGTTAAAAATAAAAAATAAAAATGTAATTGCAATTAACCACTTTCCGACCATCGCACGCCGATATACGTCGGCACAATGGCAGTAGTGGGCAAATGGGCATACCTGTACACTCCCTTTAAAATTGCAGGGCTAGTGGGCACAAGGGCCTGCTGCATACTGTGTGACCGTGCCTGCGGGTACTGCAGACTCGATGTCCACCGGTGTCCTGTGATCGTGTCACGGAGCGGCAGAACGGGGAGATGCCTACAGTGGTGTGAAAAAGTGTTTGCCCCCTTCCTCATTTCCTGTTCCTTTGCATGTTTGTCACACTTAAGTGTTTCGGAACATCAAACCAATTTAAACAATAGTCAAGAACAACACAAGTAAACACAAAATGCAATTTGTAAATGAAGGTGTTTTTTATTAAAGGTGAAAAAAAATCCAAACCATCATGGCCCTGTGTGAAAAAGTGATTGCCTCCCTTGTTAAAACATACTATAACTGTGGTTGTCCACACCTGAGTTCAATTTCTCTAGCCACACCCAGGCCTGATTATTGCCACACCTGTTCACAATCAAGGCATCACTTAAATAGGAGCTGCTTGACACAGTAAGGTCCACCAGAAGATCCTTGAGGCCGGGTTCACACTATAGCGATGCGGGAACGCAGCAAATCCGCGGCGTTTACCCGCATCGTACACCTCCCGCCGGCAGTTCACACTGCCCTATGCGGACGGCTGGGAGTGTCAATGTTATGTTAATGACACCCCCAGATCCATCGGCATATCGCAGTGCGATCTGCCGACTCGCACAGGAATCGGATCGCATGGTGTGAACCCCCATGCGATCCGATTCTGTTGCGGACCCAAAAAAGTGTCCCGTGCGAGTTTGCTGCGGGAGCGATGCGAATTCAGCCATACTATCTGTATGGCTGAACTCGCATCGCTACGGAGATCGGATGTGATTTGCTGTGCGAATCACATCCGGATCTCCCCCCGCAGCGGTGTGAACCGGGCCTAAAAGCTACACATCATACCGAGACCCAAAGAAATTCAGGAACAATTGAGAAAGAAAGTAATTGAGATCTATCAGTCTGGAAAGGGTTATAAAGCCATTTCCAAAGCTTTGGGAATCCAGCGAACCACAGTGAGAGCCATTATCCACAAATGGCGAAGACATGGAACAGTGGTGAACCTTCCCAGGAGTGGCCGGCCGCCCAAAATTACCCCAAGAGCGCAGCGACGACTCATCCAAGAGGTCACAAAAGACCCCACAACAACGTCCAAGGAACTGCAGGCCTCACTTGCCTCAGTTAAGGTCAGCGTTCATGCCTCCACCATCAGGAAAAGACTGGGCAAAAATGGCCTGCATGGCAGAGTTCCAAGGAGAAAACCACTGCTGAGCAAAAAGAACATCAAAGCTCGTCTCAATTTCTCCACAACACATCTTGATGATCCCCAAGACTTTTGGGACAACATTCTGTGGACCGATGAGACAAAAGTGGAACTCTTTGGAAGGTGTGTGTCCAAGTATATCTGGCGTAGAAGGAACACTGCATTTCATAAAAAGAACATTATACCAACAGTAAAATATGGTGGTGGTAGTGTGATGGTCTGGGGCTGTTTTGCTGCTTCAGGACCTGGAAGACTTGCAGTGATAAAAGGAACTATGAATTCTGCTGTCTACCAAGAGATCCTGAAGGAGAATGTCCGACCATCTGTTCGTGTACTCAAGCTGAAACGAACTTGGGTTCTGCAGCAGGACAATGATCCTAAACACACCAGCAAGTCCACCACCGAATGGCTGAAGAAAAACAAAATGAAGACTTTGGAGTGGCCTAGCCAAAGTCCTGACCTGAATCCTATTGAGATGTTGTGGTATGACCTTAAAAAGGCCGTTCATGCTCGAAAACCATCTAATGTAACTGAATTAGGACAATTCTGCAAAGATGAGTGGGCCAAAATTCCTCCAGGACGCTGTAAAAGCCTCATTGCACGTTATCGCAAACGCTTGGTTGCAGTTGTTGCTGCTAAGGGTGGCCCAACCAGTTATTAGGTTTAGGGGGCAATCACTTTTTCACACAGGGCCATGATGGTTTGGATTTTTTCTCACCTTTAATAATAAACACCTTCATTTACAAATTGCATTTTGTGTTTACTTGTGTTGTCCTTGACTATTGTTTAAATTGGTTTGATGTTCCGAAACAAATAAGTGTGACAAACATGCAAAGGAACAGGAAATGAGGAAGGGGGCAAACACTTTTTCACACCACTGTATGTAAACGAGACATTTCCCTGTTCTGCCTAGCAACATGACAGAGATATACTGCTCCCTGTCATCAGAAGCAGTGATGTCTGTCATGTTGTAGTGAGCCCATCCCCCCAGTTAGAATTACTCCCTAGGACACACTTAACCCCTTGATCGCCCCCTAGTGTTTAACCCCCCTTCCCAGCCAGTGTCATTTACACAGTAATCAGTGCATTTTTATAGCACTGGTCGCTGTATAAATGACAATGGTCACAAAATAGTGTCAAAAATGTCCGCCGCAATGTCACAGTCACAATAAAAATTGCAGATCTCCGCCATTACTAATAAAAAAAATAATAATAATAATAAAATGCCATAAATCTATCCTCTATTTTGTAGATGCTATAACTTTTGCACAAACCAATCAATATACGCTTATTACGCTTAGTTTTGTTTTTGTTTTACAAAAATCTGTAGAATACATATCGGCCTAAACTGAGGGAACATTTTATTATTTTTTTGGGGGGAATATTTATTATAGCAAAAAGTAAAAATATAGCTTTTTTTTTTTAAATTACACTTTTTTTTGTTTATAGCGCAAAAAATAAAAAACGCAGAGTTGATCAAATACCACCAAAAGAAATCTCTATTTGTGGGGAAAAAAGGACGTCAATTTTGTTTGGGTGTAACGTCGCACGACCGTGCAATTGTCAGTTAAAGTGACGCAGTGCCGTATCGCAAAAAGTGCTCTGGTCAGGAAGGGGGTAAATCCTTTCCGGGGCCAAAGTGGTTAAATTAAATAAAGACCACAGCAGCCCATTGCAATTGCCTTTTGAAAATGCCAATAGCCTGGTTTTCTGAGTTTAAAGCGGAGTTCCACCGAAATTATATATATATATATATAAGTCAGCGGCTACAAATACTGCAGCTGCTGACTGTTAAAATACTTACACTTACCTGTCCAGGGCGCCCGCGATGTCGGCACCGGAAACCGATCTGTCGCTCGGCTCTCGGGTGCTGCCGCCGCCATCTTCGGTAAAGGAGTCAGGAAATGAAGCCTAGCGGCTTCACTTCATGGTTCCCTACTGCGCATGCGCAAGTCGCGCTACGCAATCCAGATGGTCCCTGCTGTCTCCGGGACCCGTGTTTTTTTCAGTATGGGGGGGGGAAATAAGAGACATAGACTCCCACGGGAGTCTATGCCCGGAAGTGGGTGCAAATACCTGTATTATACAGGTATCTGCACCCCCCTCCCCCCTGAAAGGTGTCAAATGTGACACCGGAGGGGGGGGGGGGGGTTCTGAAAAAGCGGAGGTTAAATTTTTGCTTGACCCTCAGCTTTAATGTTTTCTGGATTGCTGATCCAGAACAAGTATGCTACAAGCCAAATTCAGACTGACTGGCATACTTGCTCTGGGCTGGTGACTCGCTCAAAGGACCACCAGTAGAATTCTTAAAGGAGGTTAGAAGTGGTAACCTACGCATCTCTCTTATGGCAGGTTTCCTCATGGATCAGTTTGACATCTGCACCTGGCTATTCCACTCACTCAATGTGCCCAGAGACATTGGACCACAGGCCCCAATATGGCCACTTTTGGGGGGGGGGGGACAAATTGTCCAGGAAATTCAAATCATTATTCACCCCAAGATAAGCCATGACCAGGACTGTCCTTGCCCAACTCGTCGCTAGGGGGGCAAGTGATTGAGAAGCTACTACTGAGCCTGAGGACGAAAATGACAGCAGAGGCTCCTGACATTTCCACAAGGAGAGCTCAGCAGCGGAATATATATTTTTTTTAACATCTTTTTCAATAATGAAGATCTCTCTTACCTGGACACTCCAGAAGACGATGTGCTGATTTCATATGTACCGGGCTTACTATAGACATAAAAAAAAGACAAAATTAGAGGACTGAGTGGCTTGGCTTTAGCAATCTTTGATCAATTTGGATCAGTCCACCCAAAATAGATTGTTTAGATCAGGGGTCTTCAAACTTTATAAACAAAGGGGTCGGTTTATTGTGCTTTAGGAGGGGCCGTACTGTGTCCAGCGGGACTGGAAATTTCCTTGGCATCAGTGGGAGTAAACATGACCACATTTGGCATCGGGTGGGGGAAGTGCCCCATTGCTGGTGTCAGCAGGAGAAAAGTGACTCATATCAGTGGGAGGAATAGTGCCCCAAGGGCCGGATAAAAGGCATGCAAAGGGCCACATCCGGCCCCTGGGCCGCAGTTTGGAGACCGCTGGTTTAGATGTTACTAGATGCCAGTGTGATGAAATCCCCCATAATCTGACCACCTCCAGTCCGGGCCTTTTCATTTACATGTAGTGTTGGATAGCAACATGGTCTAATGTCATATTTCTGGTATTTAATTTCCTGGTTGATACAGCCAGGTGGCCTAAGTTGGAACGTAACAGGTTACACATCAAAGCTTTGTAGCATATATGTGTGATTACAAGCTTCAAAGAGAACCACTGCTGCCAAGATGACTGATGGGTTGAGCTACAGAAGATCAAAGGCCGAGATGTCTATGAAGATTTGACCCAGGTCAGACAGTGGCGATTCAAGGACAAACGCTGCCCCCTAGTGAACAATACAGCATGCTTCCTGAAGAATGGATAGATATTAGGACTACCGCTTGGCAATACCTCATTGGACAGGAGGCAAGTGGGGGTGGCTACGAGTGGGTGTGAATGTGAGTAAAAAGGGCACACACAGGCAATTCGTCCCTTTTTTTGCTGTTGGTGAAAGCCGGGTGGCTGCCTAAGCCACATGGCTATCTCTCTTTAACATCTGAGCCTAGCCGATGATATAAAGCCTCACGGAGAGCCTTGTGATAAGTATCCTCGATATTCTTGTATTATATATTCTAAAATGGTGTGTATTGTGTGTATTGTTGGTATATGTTTGTAATATTGTAATAACTTTCATGTTAGCGTTTCCCATTTCCTTGGGAAATAAATAAGACTTTATTACTTATAAACCGTGCATTTGGTTTCATAGCCAAAGAGTTTTTTAATAGAATATCTAACTATAGGGATAGACAAATGAATAAATAGGTACAATAATATTTATTATACAAAATTTACAGTAGCAATCAGTATTTTTTGCTAGAAAACTACTTCGAGCCCCCAAACATTATATATTCTTTTAAAGCAGGGGCCCTAGAAAATAAAATGGCGGTTATTGCAATTTTTCTTATCTCACACAGATATGTTGCTGATCCGGAAGTGGTAAAAAGAGGCGATGCTACAACCCTTCCACCTTAGACTTGCTGGAGTGACTATACCTGTGCTCAGACAACAGCCGCCACTTACTGTCAAACATTCTACAAATGAAAGGTTGGCAACGTATGTCATACTCATAAAATCTTCTTTATTTGAAATCCATCAATGTAGTGGAAAATCCAATGCACAAAACATTGACATTTTTCAGCCCTTGCGGGCTTAACCCATGACTAAAGCCCACCAGGGATGAAACGCATCAACGTTTTGTGCATTGGATTTTCTCCTACCTTGATGGATTTCAAATAAAGAAGATTTTATGAGTATGGTATACTACGTTGCCGATTAAATTTCCACCTGCCTTTATCTTTGTGGGGGGCAGTGCTATGCAATCTGGGTCATGAGTTCTTATTCCTGCTGCAGGCAGGAGGAAGCATTTTCGTAGTGTTTAAAAGATACTAAAGTCTCGTTTTTTTTTTTTTTTCCTTTAAAAACAAGAAATACTTACCTGCTCTGTGTAATGGTTTTGCACAGAGCAGCCCAGATCCTCTTCCTTCTAGGGCTCCTCCCTCCTGTCGAGTGCCCCCGCGCCAAGCAGCTTGCTATGTGTCAGGGCTGGGCTCAGCCCTTCCTTCTGAGCTGGCCGCTCAGCTGTCAGCTAATTGCCAACTCCCATCTCTCTCCAGTATTACTCAGCTGTTGATGATATCCTGCTCGTCAGTCCTGCCTACTTAAGCTGTCCAGCCCAGAGGAGCTCTGCCTTCGCCTTGGTCAACATCACAGAAACTATCTCCTGCGATCCTGTTCAAAACTTGCTTTGCTGACATCCCTTCTGTCTGATCCTGCTTGCTGTTCCACTACATTGATCCCTGACTTCTGGCTTGGCTGACTATCCATTCTGGATACTGAACTTTGGCTATGTTTTCACTACATTTGTTCTTTTATTATTAAAATTGTGCCTTAACTGCACTTCTGTCTCGGCCTGATTTCATGGTTTCTGACACTATGGGGGCACCCGAGCCGAGCCACAGCTCTGTGCGTCCATTCAGACACGGAGCTGCAGTTCGGCCCTGCCAACTCTCTCTGCTGATTGGCTAACTGACTTGGATTGACAGCAGCGGGAGCCAATTGCATTGCTGCTGTTAAACACCCAAACAGGAGGGAGAGTCCCGGACGGCCAAGGCACTCGCGCACATGGCTGGATAGAGATGGGGCTCAAATAAGTATTAGGGGGGCTGCTGCACACAGAAGGCTTTTTATCTTAATGTACACTTAATGTGATTGTAGCCGTATTAGTGCAAATGCGATAAAATTGAGCACTGTCCGTGATACTTTTTTTATTTGCACTAACATACAATTTTTCAGGACAAGCTTTCGGGGTATGTCCCCTTCTTCAAGTGTACTGCTTGGACCTTGAAGAAGGGGACATACCCCGAAAGCTTGTCCTGAAAAATTGTATGTTAGTGCAAATAAAACAAGTATCACGGACAGTGCTCAATTTTCTCTATTAATGCACAGAATGTAATAAGATAAAAAACCTTTTGACTTTTCAACCACTTTTAGTCTCCCAGTGATCAGACTGCAAATTTGTCACACATCACCAGGCAAGAGGCTGCAGCAGGGGCCGATCTGGGTCAGGCATTTGTAAACTGCATAGGCACCAGTATTTACATGATTGTGTCAAGTCTGTGCCAGCATCTCAGTCCGGAAAGTAGATGCAAACTTTGTGTGATGCCAGAAAAAAAGATGCTTCTGCCTTCTGAAGAGATGAAGGCATTGTCAGGGGGAGCACTGTGATCTCTGTGACAGGTAATACCTGGAGGCGTTACATTGGCTCACTTTACTTTGCATGTATGTACCAAACATGAAAAATATATATGTGAGCCTAGGCCCACATTAGGTGAAAAAAAGCCTACTATAATATATGCAAATTTGATAAATAGGATCTATATATGAATGGGAACTTACTCAATGACACGGGGGTCCGGGATCTTGCGTACAACCTGAAAGAGATGGACAGCCTTGATGGGATTCGGTTCTTTGCATTTAGACTGACAGCAGGAGCACTGGAGCAACAGTCATTTTTAATATAGGTGTACACATGTCTGGGTGCAGATATAGGACTGTACACCATTACATGCAATACCTGCTGTGGACAGGGTGTTAAAGTGACACTTAACCAGACCCCTATTTTTCAAAAATAATCTATCTATCTATCTATCTATCTATATATATATATATATATATATGTTTATAATTTAATGGCCCTGTAATCTATTTTTAATGAAATTGTTTCTTACTGTGTTTTTCTGCCTCCTTGTACCAGCTTTCCTCCTTTCACTGCCATTTGTTTAGAATGAGCAGAGCACTGCTCTACATACACTACAAATCCCACAGTCCACAGCGGTAAAAAAATTTTTTAAAAAATTGGCGGAGAGCAATGTGAGAGGTTTTTTTTATAAGCGAAGAATAAATACTTTAATAAAAAAGTAAATTTTTATATATATATATATATATATATATATATATATATATATATATATATATATATATATATAACACACACACACACACACACCACTGCTAAGTGACAGAAAAAGGAAACAGAAGAGAGAAAAGAGAGCAAGGCAGAAGAGAAGAGAGAAAAGAGAGCAAGGCAGAAGAGAAGAGAGAAAAGAGAGCAAGGCAGAAGAGAAGAGAGAAAAGAGAGCAAGGCAGAAGAGGAGAAAAGAGAGCAAGGCACAAGAGAAGAGAGAAAAGAGAGCAAGGCAGAAGAGAAGAGAGAAAAGAGAGCAAGGCAGAAGAGAAGAGAGAAAAGAGAGCAAGGCAGAAGAGGAGAAAAGAGAGCAAGGCACAAGAGAAGAGAGAAAAGAGAGCAAGGCAGAAGAGAAGAGAGAAAAGAAAGCAAGACAGAAGAGAAGAGAGAAAAGAGCGGGTGAGGGAAGAGAAAAGAGAAGAAGACGGAAGGAGAGAAAAGAGAAGAAGACGGAAGGAGAGAAAAGAGAAGAAGACGGAAGGAGAGAAAAGAGAAGAAGACGGAAGGAGAGAAAAGAGAAGAAGACGGAAGGAGAGAAAAGAGAAGAAGACGGAAGGAGAGAAAAAGAGAAGACGGAAGAAAAGAGAGAAATGAGAAGACAACGGAAGAGAAGAGAGAAAATAGGATTTTTATAACAGCTTACCTGTAAAATCCTTTTCTTTGAAGTACATCACGGGACACTGAGCCATAGTAGCTACTATGTGGTTATAGGACACTTTCAGGTGATGGGCACTGGCACACCCTAAACAGGAAGTTCACTCCCGATATAACCCCTCCCACTACTGGGAGTACCTCAGTTTTTGTAGCAAAGCAATACATGTGTATACCAGAAAGAAGGGACGGACATCTGTGTCCCTGTGATGTACTTCAAAGAAAAGGATTTTTACAGGTAATCTGTTATAAAAAATACTATATTCTTATACATCACGGGACACAGAGCCATAGTAGTTACTATGTGGGATGTTCCATAGCAATGCCGACTGAAGGAAGGGAGACACAACAAAAGTAGGGTACCAAGAGACTAGAGGACTTATACTGCAGCCTGCAGTACACTGTGCCCAAAGGCGATATCCTCATGACCTTTTACGTCTACTTGTTTAGAATCTGGTAAATGTATGGACTGAAGACCAAGTTGTGGCCTTGCAGATTTGAGCCATGGAGGCTTGGCGATGCACTGCCCAGGAAGTACTAACAGCCCTGGTGGAGTGCACTTTAATATGAAAAAGGTGGAATTTTCCTCTTTAAACCATAAGTTTGAACAATCACTTGACAAATCCATTTACAAATAGTATATTTTGATGCTGCCTGTCCTCTCTGTGGACCTTCCGGCAACACAAACAAAACATCAGTTTTACGAATCTGAGCAGTCACCTTCAAGTAGACCTTGACTGCTCTCACCACATCAAGAGAATGTAGTGACCTTTCTTATGCAGAATGGGGTTCTGGAAAGAATGAAGGTAGAACTATATCCTGGTTTAAATGAAAACCTGACGCTACCTTTGGTAGGAAATTAGGATGAGGACGCAATACAACCTTATCCTTGTGAATAATCAAATATGGCTCTTTACAAAAAAGAGCAGCCAACTCCGATACCCTTCTTGTAGAAGATATGGCAACCAGAAAAACTAATTTTCTTGCCAAAAGGACCAAGGGAATATGTTGAATTGGCTCAAAAGGCTGTTTCTGTAATGCCGACAGGACTAAATTAAAGTCCCACGGGTTCAGGGGTGATCTAACCAGAGGATTAAACCACGTTACCCCATGAATAAAGTTCCGAACCAGAGAGTGCGAAGAAAGTGGTAGTTGAAATAGTACCGATAAGGCCGAAACCTGGCCTTTGATAGTACTCAAGGCCAGTTTAATTTCTAATCCCATCTGTTGCAAGTCAAGGATCCTACCTATGACATATTTCCTGGGGTGCCAACCCCTGGATTAACACCAGAAGACATATGCCTTCCAGACTCTATAATATAGGACTCTGGAGGCCGGCTTCCTAGCATTAACCAAAGCAAATACTACTGAACCTGACAGCTCACGCTTCTTCAGAATGTGGGTCTCAATAGCCAAACCATTAAATTTAGCGTTTGTAAGGTATGATGGAATACCGGACCTTGCGAGAGGAGGTCTGGCCGTGGCGGTAGGGTCCATGGGACTCCTACCGCCATCTTTACGATCTCTGCATAGCAAGATCTCCTGGGCCACAAGAATTACCACCTTCCCTTCCTGCTTGATCCTGCGAAGAACTCGCAGAGGCAACAGAACAGGAGGGAATGCATAAATCAGTGAAAACTGACCCCATGGGAAAACCAAGGCATCTGTTCCACATGCCAGCAGATCTTTTGTCCTTAACACAAAGTTGTCGATCTTTTTGTTGAACCTGGACACAAACAAATCCTCATCCGGAATTCCCCATCTTTGACTTTTTGACAGAAAGATGTCAGGGTGAAGAGACCTTTCTCTCGGGAACAACTGCTGGCGAGTAGTCCACCTGCCAATTATCTATTCCTGGAATGAAGACTGCCGATAGGCAAGGTATGTTGTTTTCTGCCCAAGTTAGAAAACGATTCACCTCTCTCTGGGCCGCATGACTTCTCACCCCTTCATAAGGAGGTATTAGTATTTTGTTTTGTGGGTTTCCTTCCCAAGGGCCTCTTTTGTCCCTGGGGTTGACCCTGAGGTTTACCTATTGAACTTGATGGTGGAGGCCGTTGTGAATGCCTGGAGGCTGATGCTCCTGGCACTGGAGAAGAAGCTTGTTTAACTACTTTCAGACCGGACCAATTTGCTGGTCAAAGACCAGACCACTTTTTGCGGTTCGGCACTGCGTCGCTTTAACTGACAATTGCGCGGTCGTGCGACATGGCTCCCAAACAAAATTGACGTCCTTTTTTTCCCACAAATAGAGCTTTCTTTTGGTGGTATTTGATCGCCTCTGCGGTTTTTATTTTTTGAGCTATAAACAAAAATAGAGCGGCAATTTTGAAAAAAACGCATTATATTTTACTTTTTGTTATAATAAATATCCCCCAAAAATATATAAAAAAAACATTTTTTTTCCCTCAGTTTAGGCCGATACGTATTCTTCTACATATTTTTGGTAAAAAAAAAAAAATCGCAATAAGCGATTATTGATTGCTTTGCGCAAAAGTTATAGCGTTTACAAAATAGGGATAGTTTTATAGCATTTTTATTAATAATTTTTTATTATTTTTTTTTTTTACTAGTAATGGCAGCGATCAGCGATTTTTATTGTGACTGCGACATTGTGGGGGACCCATCGGACATTTGACACATTTTTGGGACCATTGTCCTTTATACAGTAATCACTGCTATATAAATGCAGTGATCCTGTGTAAATGACACTGGCAGTGAAAGGGTTAACCAGTGGGTGGCAGTGTAGGGGTTAAGTGTTCCTAGGGGTGTGTTACTAACTCTGGGGGGGTTGGGCTTTCATTTAGTGAACACTGATCTCTGCTCCAATCACATGGAGCAGAGATCAGCGTCACTAGTTGCTAGGCAGAATGGAGAAATGCTGTTTACAACAGCATTTCTTCATTTGGCCGCTCCGCGAGACGATCGTGGGTCCTGCGACTGGACTCACGGGGGTCCCGACCAGCACGGGAGCGCGCCGCCGGCGGCGCGCTCCCGATGGCAGGGCGCCAAATTTAAAGGGACGTACATGTACGCCCATTTGCCTGCCTGTGCCATTCTGTCGACGTACATCGTCGTGCGCTGGTCGGCAAGTGGTTAAAAGAAAAACGCTTAATCCTCTTCTTAACAACTTTCCGAGCACCGCATTTACATTTACGTCGGCAGAATGGCACGGTACGTCCCTTTGAATTTGCGAGACCCTGCCGCAAGCTCCATGAGTAGGATCGCGGGTCCCACGGACTCGATGTCCGCGGGGATACCCGCGATCTTCTCACAGAGCTGAAAAACAGGGAGATGCTAATGTAAACAAGCATCTACCCATTCTACCTAGTGACACTATCACTGATTATAGCTCCCTGTAATCGGGAGCTATGATCAGTGATGTTTCACACGTAGCCATGCCCCCTAACAGTAAGCCCTTGTACACGCGGTCGGACATTCCGACGGAAAATGTCAGATTGGACCGTGTTGTCGGATAATCCGACTGTGTGTGGGCTCCATCGGACTCTTTCCCTCGGAATATCTGACCGACAAAGTTTTAGAGCTGGGCTATAAAATTTTCCGACAACATGATCCGATCAGACTTTGTCCGAAATTGTCGCAGTCACAATAAAAAACGCAGATCTCCACCATTACTAGTAAAAAAAAATAAAAAATATTAATAAAAATGCCATAAAACTAACCCCTATTTTGTAGACTTTTGTAAACTTTCGCGTAAACCAAATCAATAACCGCTTATTGCGATTTTTTTTTTTTTTTTTACCAAAAAGATGTAGATGAATATGTATCGGCCTAAACTGAGGAAAAAAATAGTTTTTTTTATATATACTTTTTGGGGATATTTATTATAGCAAAAAGTAAAAAATATAGCTTTTTCTCCAAAATTGTCGCTCTATTTTTGTTTATAGCGCAAAAAAGAAAAACCGCAGAGGTGATCAAATACCACCAAAAGAAAGCTCTATTTGTGGGGAAAAAAGGACGTCAATTTGTTTTGGGAGCCACGTCGCACGACCGCGCAATTGTCAGTTAAAGCAACGCAGTGCCGAGTCGCAAAATGTGCTCTGGTATTTGGCCAGCCAAATGGTTCCGGGCTTAAGTGGTTAACTGGCAAAAGGGAATGTTTCCCATTAGAAATTCTTGCATGTATTTATCCAGATCGTCCCCAAAAATGGAAGGGGACCTATCACGCTTAGTCCCACTCTGGGATGCGATTAAAGCATCAATCTTTTGCTCCAAGCCTAAAATGGTTGAGGAAAAAACCTCTTCAGTAATATAGACAGGGACTGCAGTTTTAAAAGCAGCTGCAACACCTGACGACCTTGATGGATCACTCTGACCAGCCACTTCAGAATTCTCAGGGGAGGATGCCATCTTTTTTGAGATGGTTCTAGGCCTTTTTTATGGCTGAAGAAGTCTTTCTTGAGCCCTTTTTTGAGGTGTTTTTACCCACCCTTCCGACCATAGCCCGATGCACAAAGCAGAGGTACTACCAGAAGGATCGCATTCCACTGCTTGAGCAATAGTCCAGCCACTGCTATTAATGCTCAGCCTGATGCAAATAGTAAATGTGTCAATAGGAAATGCCTGTGTAACCAAACCTCTTTCATGCCCCTCCTTGCTCGTGTCCCTCCGACAGCTTACACCAGCACAAATGAAGCTTTAAAAGCATATTCCCGCGCCGGACATTGGAGGACACCAACGCCATTATAAGCCTCACCCCTCCATCGCAATAGCCCCCCCTCCTCTTTCTTTAAAAAAAAAAAGAGTGCAGGCTTCCGATCCGAGGGGATCGGCTTGTGAGTGGAGGGATGGCGAGGAGAAGACCTGGAAGTTGCTACTGAGTAGGGGCGGTGAAAGAAAAAACAGAATCGCTAATCATTTTTTTTTTTTTTTTTAGCTCTCTCCTAACGCTCAGCCTTGTGAAGAGGGCGAGAGTACAGCCCAGGTGGGGGTGTCTGGTGAAGCAAACCCCCCCCCCCAAACTTACCAGAGGTCTGCCTGCTAGCTGGAGAAAAAAAGCCTGCTGCTCCCGACACAGCTTGATCTCTTGAGGAAAGCATGAGAAGGTACGTGCTCCATATAGCCCCCAGTGGTGACACTTAGGCATGACAACATTTACTTTTCAAAGGAGACATTTCATAAGAAAATTAAAAAATTCCTTAGAAAAACTCCACTTACCTTTCCCGCCGCAGGGTTTTCTGTGGTAAAACCAACAATCTTCACCCTTCACGGTGGGTTTCATTAACAAACCTTCAGGAACCGGGGACCCTTGGGGAACCCACACTCCTGGACCTGTAATGGCACCCCGCCAGTAAAACTTTATGGCTTTAAAATACCAAAGTACTGGATCCCGGGGTCCAGCTCTCTAAAAAGAGAAGCGTTACAAGAAAAAGCGTATTTCTTCGGATACGAGGCCTGGGCACCATTCAATTTGGCCTAAAAGACACCTTGAATGGATCCAGCTGCACAGCTAGCCCCAGCAAGAATTGCTCCAGTGTAGCGCAGCACAGCACATCTTTACTCGTGACCAACACCCTAGACACTGGAGCGGTACTCCCAGTAGTGGGAGGGGTTATATAGGGAGTGGACTTCCTGTCTTAGGGTGTGCCAGTGTCCATCACCTGAAGGTGGCCTATAACCCACATTGTAACTACTATGGCTCTGTGTCCCGTGATGTACGATAAAAAAAGAGAAGAAGACAGAAGAGAAGACAGAAAAAAGAGAAGATGGAAGACTCAAAAATATCCAACTAGCAATTACATTTACCTCTGCGGGCTCTTTATATACAAACTGTTTGTCTGGAATGACATGGTCATGTCCCCAGCCCTGGGGTTTTCCTGTGGCTACAGTAACTCGAGGGCCTGGAACAAAATGAAAGAAAGTTGAAATAGTTTCACACCAGTAATGTGACATTTTTTGTAGATGTTCTTTCTGTAAAAAGTAGACTGCCACCGATAAACTTCTTCTAAAACTGCATGTTGTCTGGGTGTCAGGTTAGTTCTCTGGTTCTAATACTTCCTACAGCTGGGTGTACACTAGCAGAATTTTCTTCAGCATTTTTTGTTGTACGAACGTTCATTCACATTTCTAATCATTAGTGGGGTCAAATCGACCTTCATTTTCAACCACCGTGATTCGAAAATTTGATGGAGAAGGGCGGAAAAACTTTCTTGAATGTAAAAATTTCTAACGGTGTATGTGGATTTTATTTGGTAAAGTCCATTCATTCCAAAATCAAATGTTAAAAAGCACACAAAGTCTTCAACTACTTTCAAAAGGCATTAAAATGTATTTAGAATATTCTTATGCATTTTTTACTGGTAGAGATAGGAATAGGAATCAATACCAACAGGATTGGTTTGGACCATCTCGGAAACCATAATCAATTTAGACCCCCTTTTTTTCGGGAGGATGGACAGATGAACAAATCAAATTTAGGTCAAAACCAGAGGGGGGGGGGGGGGGGGAGTAGAAAGAAAAAGGGTGTGAATAATGTAGGCACCTTTAATCTAAGCCAGACCATCCGTACGTATCAAGAAAAACTGGTTCTTAAACGGGGTCTGACGTTTGCTCCACCAAAACCATTAAACAAGTTTGGTGTTTTTATGGATGTTCACAAATACATCCATAAACTAAACATTAAACGCCATTGGATTTCTAATCCTGCTGACACAAATAGGACAGAAGCCACCAGCATTAGACACTCAGGGTTGGCTAATGCTTCCTCAACCCCCTTGGTGTGTTGGCTCCTTCATTGGGTGTTTTCAGGGAATTAGTGTTGAAAGATCTAGATTCCTTGAAACATCAAGAGGGCTAGCTTGGATATTGTATTTAAACAAGGGTTAGAGCCCCTAAAAACAGAGGAAAGACATTATTGTCCATTGTTCCCAATCTCCCAGACATTATTGTCTGCCCTGCAGATAAGGGCCGGGGTTTGTTGTTCTGGATAAATCTTCTTATCTATTGGAGATGTAAATGATATTGTCGGATCATAAAACTTATATTTCTTTACCATCCAATCCCACTAATGGATAAAAAAAAAAAAAAAAAAAAAAGAGCTGGTCAGATTAATAGATAAAAAATATTTTATCCAAGAAGGAGAAGGACCATTTGGTCCCCGTGGCTCCATCTGTTTCAGTGATGTACTACCTACCAAAAGTTCACAAGGGTCCGGCTAATCCCCCCTGGTAGGCCGATTATTAGTGGGATAGATTCTGTGAGCTCTAGGATAGGTAGATAGATCAATGTTTTTTTGCAACCTCTGGTAGTTCAAACCCTGTCCTTCTTGAAGGACTCCACTCAGCTTTTGAACTTTCTTAGTGGTATCCAGTGGAAGGAGGGGTACATTTTGGCAACTGCCGACGTGTCCTCTCTGTACACTATCATATCTCATGGGGATGGTTTTGAGGCAGTGGACTCCTTTATGATGCGTGATATCAGCTTGTTACCCATACAGCGCAATTTCATTCTCAAGCTTCTGACTTTTGCCATGAACCACAATTACTTTTGGTTTTGGCGGCTCCTTCCACTTGTAGAGTAGGGGAGTCGCCAGGGGCGCAAAATTTGCGGCAAGCATGGCAAACCTGTTCATGGCAAAATGGGAGGAGGATGTCATCTATACTAATCGGAGGTCTGAACTCCTTCTGTGGCACAGGTATATTGACGACATCCTCCTCCTCTGGGAGGGTGACATGCAGTCCCTGAACAATTACATTGACTACCTGAATGATAATTCTTTGGGTATTGTCCTACAACATGAAGCCAGCAAAGAAAATATAATTTTTCTGGATCTTAACGTGGCGGTCATGGATGGTGCTTTAATTACTACCACCTACTTTAACCACTTGCCTGCCAGGCACTTACACCCGCTTCCTGCCTAAGCCATTTTTCAGCTTTCAGCGCTATCGCACTTTGAATGACAATTGCACGGTTATGCTACACTGTACACAAACAATTTTTTTTATAATTTTCTTCACACAAATAGAGCTTTCTTTTGGTGGTATTTAATCACTGCTGGGTTTTTTATTTTTTTACAAAAAAAAAATTTAGCAAAAAAAGTTAACTTTTTTTCTGTCAGTAAATTTTGTAACTAAGTAATTTTTTGCCTTCACTGATAGGCTGAACTGGTGAGCATTGATGAGGTGGCACTGATGAGGCAGCACTAATATGCAACGCTGATGGGCACCAAGAGGCGGCACTGATTGCCAGCACTGACTGGCATTGCTAATGGGCACTGATTGGTGGCACTTGTGGGCTGTGGTGGCCACTGATTGCTGCCACTGGCAGGCACTGATTTGTGACACTATATTTCAATATTGTAATCAGGGCACTAACGATCAGTGCCCTGATGACAATCCTAGATGTCCCCCTGCGTGGAGATGCTGCCGATCGATTACCGGCACTTCCTTGTTTACATGTGACCAGCTGTGATTAGACAGACGATCACAGGGTTAAAGAGCCACGGACGCAGCTCCCTACAGAGATTGGGGCCACGTCATGTCCTAGCAACACGGCACGGACGCGATCGCAGCTGGCACGCGAGAACGGCCGTTCTGGGACGCCGTCATATGATGGCGACCCAGAACGAGAGTCGCACCGCCCCACCGTCATTTGACGGTGGGCGGGCAGCAAGCAGTTAAAGAGATGGATCGTAACAGCTTTATTGGCCAGGACAGTTGCCATCATCCTTCATGGCTTAAGTCTGTCTCTAAGAGCCAGTTCCTCAGAGTACGTCAGAATTGCACCATCCTAAATGATTATTATCAACAGGCATCCACGCTGCGAACTAGATTTATTGATAGAGGCTATAATTCCAACGAGCTGGATAGTGTTATTTCTGAGATTACTAGTCTGGATAGGACACAGCTGTTAAAGGATAAACCGAGAATCGAGAAGGATTTGAATCAAACCGGTTTTTCTTTTATCACTAGTTATTCTAACCAACATCGAGACATTAAACAATAATTACCCGTCATTGGAAGGTCCTTAAAAATGATAACCTGTTAGACCCTAGACTAGGAGTATAAACCTCAGGTTGTATACAGAGGAGTACAACCTTTAAGGCTATATGTGGCCCCTAATGTTGTTGATAATCCTAAAAAAAAAATATTTTTTTCAAAATCTAAATTACTTTTTCCCCTGTAGAAAATGTGCTATGTGCAGCATTAATACCTTAAGAGAGAGAAGGGTGTGTAATTTTCGCTCTGTGGTAACTTCCAGAACATATGACATCAAATCATTCAATTACCTGCTCTTCAAAAAAATAGTGTATCTCTTACAGTGCCCATGTGGCCTGCAATATGTGGGCCAGACAATTAGAACTATGCAAATCAGAGTCAACGAACATTGAATGAATGAATGAATGAAATACTTGTATAGCGCACAATGCAAACTGAATTGCCTCTAGGCAATATATGGCGTGGTTTCCTGAAACGCAGTGTTTCCAAGCATTACGCGCTTTGACATGCAAAGAACCCAAATGGAACACTGATTTTGGGAATTGCCAGATTTTCTCCACATTGGAGGGGTAGCAATATCCGGTGGTAAATCTCCAGAATAGAGACCCGCTGGATATATAACGTTAATGCCGCGTACACACGACTGTTTTTACCATCAGAATAAACTCTGACGGCCTTTCTGATGGAGTTTCGCTGAAACGGACTTGCCTACACACGATCACATCAAAGTCCGATTGTTTAGAACGCGATAAACGTACGACGGGACTAGAAAAAGGATGCTCAATAGCCAGTAGCCATTAGCTGCCCTTGCGCCGTTTTTAGTCTGTCGGAATAGCATACAGACGAACGGTTTTCCCGATAGGAATTGCTTCAGTGGGAAAGATTTAAAACCTGTTCTATTTATAGGTCCGTCAGAATTTTCGAAAGAAAAAGTCAGATGAAGCCCACACACGATCCAAATATCCGATGGAATCATTCCGTTGGACCTTTTCTGCCGGAAAGTCAGACCGCGTGTACACCATTTGGAATGAATATAGAGTAGGATGTCAATTGCTTTATCAACAATGGTTGAATAACTCTTGCAATATAAGATATACTTTCTGCTGATAATCTACTGAACATTGTCATATGTATTTTTTCCTGTTTATCCTCTCTTTTAAATGAATTATGTTCTGTATTTTTATAAATTGAATCTGTATGGGATATTTGGCTATTGTATATATTATATCCACTAGATGGCGTGTTTATCTCGCGTGCTTTTCAACATTTTGATTCGTGGATTTATGCAATAATTAATTTCATATAGAGGACAGTGCAATACCATCTTTGTTATGGTTTTGTTTTTCTTGACAAGTAGAGAGCTTTTCTCCTTGTCTTTCATAGCCTGTGCCCAGGGCTCCCGGGTCTGAAGCTGTCCTCAGCAGCTTGGGGTAGGCCGCAGTACACTGCATGTACTGCGACGGAGGCTGCAGTGCGGCCTTACTTTCCGGGTGGATGGCTGGGGAGTTGGGGCAGCAGGGGGGGCCGCGCTGGTGACCCACCCCCTGAGGAGCCTCAGCGGGTCCCAGAGATCCTCGTGCGGGAGCGCTGCTGTGTGGCGGGGATCCGTCCGTTTGCAGCAGTAGCGGTGTGGAGGACTGTCACAGTGGGGCGGCGGCCGGCGCCATTTTGCCACTCCCGCCCGGCATCTCGTCAGGCGGCTTGAAATACTCTCTGAATGCTGCCGGGGAGCCCGGCGGCGGCTGCAACGACCTCCGGCTGATGACGATCTGGTGGCCTGTGAGCCGTCCATAGATGTGGGTTTTATCCCCCGTTTTTACCCTCTGTAGCTCTGGGCTGGGAAGGAGCTCTTAGGCTGAGCGTCCATTCAGGTTGGCTTCCGGCCACGCCCCCCAACTTTTTATTTTTTTACTAGTAATGGCAGTGATCATCGATTTTTAGTGGGACTGAGATATTGCGGTGGAAATTTGGCTCCCGATGTGTCCAATCCCAGTGGGAGTGGGTCGCTGGCAGTGTGCGCAAACACCCTGGTCTCCCCTACAGCAGCCACTCACTGGCACATAAGAACCCCTGCTGAGAATAAAGAAAAGGGATTTACATTGCTCTCATTTATAAAAAATAAGCAGCAGGGGTAGAAGAAAAGGGGGTCGGGGGGATGCAGCATTTTATATTAGACTTATAATTAGGCCAATATGTACACACATGCATGATGTACAGGTGTTCCATTCATGTCTATGGGGACAAAGCTAAGAACAAAGCCGCTGGTCCAAATTCGAGAGCCACGTGGGTGTGAATTCGGAGACCACACAACCTCGGCTGTCAAGCAAAGAAATACAGTGCCTTTTAAAAAGTACTCAGATTTGTGGAGAGCACAATTAATAGTTGTCCTGTGGACAGATTCTCCCCCCTGAGCTGTGGATCTCTGCAGCTCCTCCAGAGTTACCATGGGCCTCTTGGCTGCTTCTCTGATGAATGCTCTCCTTGCCCGGCTGGTCAGTTTAGGTGGATGGCCATGTCTTGGTAGGTTTGTAGTTGTGCCATACTCTTTCCATTTTCGGGTTAATGGATTGAACAGAGCTCTGTGAGATGTTCAAAGCTTGGGAGATTTTTATTTATTTTTTTATAACCTAACCCTGCTTTAAACTTCTACACAACTTTATCCCTGACCTGTCTGGTGTGTTCCTTGGCCTCCATGATACTGTTTGCTCACTAAGGTTCTCTAACAAACCTCTGAGGGCTTCACAGAACAGCTGTATTTATACTGAGATTAGATTACACACAGGTGGGCTCTATTTACTAATTAGGTGACTTCTGAAGGCAATTGGTTCCACTAGATTCTAGTTAGGGATATCAGAGTAAAGTGAGCTGAATACAAATGCCCCCCCCCCACACACACACTTTTCACATATTTATTTGGAAAAAACTTTTATAATTTTCCTTCCACTTCACAACTATGTGCCACTTTGTGTTGGTCTATCACATAAAATACATTTTTGGTTGTAACATGACAAAATGTGGAACATTTCAAGGGGTATGAATACTTTTTCAAGGCACTGTAGCTCAGTAGAATAAATAAGTAACCAATTTACAGAGCTGGGCTCAGCCCTTCCTTCTCTGAGCTGGCCACTCAGCTGCAGGCTAATTGTCAGCTCCTCTCTCTCCACAGTGACTCACCTGTTGATGATATCCTGCTAGTCAGTCCTGCCTACTTAAGCCGCCCTGTCCAGATGATCTCTGCCTTCGCCACATCTCTAGAGACGCTCTCTGGTGTTCCTGTTAAAGACTTGTTTGGCTGACATTCCTTGTGGCTCCAGATCCTGCTTGCAGTTCTACTACGCTGATCTCTGGCTCCCTGACGTTTTGGCTTGTCTGACTATCCGTTCCGGTTCCTGAACTCTGGCTATGTTTTGACTACGTTTACTCTGTTTACCTTTTTATTATTATTAAACAAGTGTGGTTTTAACTGTACTTGTGTCTCGGCCCGATTTCATGGTTTCTGACACCACTGTAATGAAGTAACAATCCATCCAATCGCTGTGCAGTTCAGTACCTATGTGAGCAGTGGCTTTCGCTTTTCCTGCCCACGCCCCCTGCACACGAGCTCTCCGCCTCTTGTCATCCATTCTACTGAGCTATGCAAGCAATCACCGGCTCCAAGATTTCTGCAAACATAAAAACAAACCCGGGTAATCATCCCCCATACTGCCACAAGGAAAAAAAAAAGACAACATTTAGTAATAAAAAAAAAAAACTATAGTGATAACCTATTTACTGATAGAGCATGTGGAAGAAAAAAAACTTCAATAAAGTTCTCGATGTGCAACAGAAAATCAGACTACATGGGGTTTCTGCAGATTTTGGATAATATACTTCCCACTGCACACAATGCAGCTACATCCAGCTAGGGGTGCAACAGATCAAAAAAACTCACGGATCAGATCGTTCCTCGGATCAGAGTCACAGATTGGATAATTTTTCGGATCAGCAAATAATTGAATTCGCAAAAATCTGTGAAAATGCTACCACCATATAGACCCCACTGTAATATCCACAATCTCCCCCACTGGAGTATGGCTGGGTACGGCTGGGAATGGCAGAGTATTGGCTGGGAATGGCAGAGTATTGGCTGGGAATGGCAGGGTATTGGCTGGGAATGGCAGGGTATTGGCTGGGAATGGCAGAGTATTGGCTGGGAATGGCAGAGTATTGGCTGGGAATGGCAGAGTATTGGCTGGGAATGGCAGGGTATTGGCTGGGAATGGCAGGGTATTGGCTGGGAATGGCAGGGTATTGGCTGGGAATGGCAGGGTATGGAGGGATGGCTGTGACTGCAATTGTCACAGAGCAGTGCTGTGGGCACTACATATCCAGCCCACAGCGCTGCTGCCATCCGATCTCTCCCCTACACTGTACAGATCTGTACACAGAGGGGAGAGAGGAACCGGCATCATCGTGATGCCGGTTTGTTTACAAGTGATCACTCCATCATTTGACGGAGCAATCACATTGTAAACAGCCAACGGGTGCACCAAGATGGCCGCCGCTCCGGAGCTAGGCCGAAGCCGCGGCCTTTCCTAAGGCTGAGGTCGCGGATCACTCTGCGCATGGCGGCGTGTGCCGATCCGAACAGGGTAACCCGTTCGGATCACAAATCGGTGACGATCCGTTGCACCCCGACCTCCAGCAGTGGATTTTCCCTTAATACTTACAGGGAAACTCTAAGCCCCTGTACACACGGTCGGAGATTTCGACAACCAAATCCGTCGGATCTTGTCCGAAACTGTTGCATACACACGGTCGGACCAAGTTGTCGAAAAATCCGATCTTTCAGAACGTGATGACGTAATTTCGTTACGATGGGACTACATTCAGGCTAGTAGCCAATAGCTTTGATCTGAGCATGCGTGTCACTTGGTCCGATCAAAATTCGCTACACATGATCGGAGTATGTCCGATCGAACCAGTTGGTCGGGAAATATTTCCAACATGTTGGAAAATTGGGTCCGACGGAATCAGTCCGATGCATACCACACACAGTTGGATTATCCGACGACACGGTCCGATAGGACACATTCCGACGGATTCTCCGACCGTGTGTACAAGGGCTAAGGCTGGATTCACACATGTTGTTCTGTTTCAACTGCAGCTTTATGCATTGACCATACCTTCTTGAGACCCAGTCTGTTCGGACTGTATGGTCACCTGCTGACTTGGCACCGTCCACAGGCAGCTTAGCTCTTCAATAAGACACAAGTGTTCAATTCAATGCAATTTTGCTTAAAGTGATTGCAGTACAGAGGGTGTTTTTCTAGTCTTATGAAGTACAATAAGACAATGACTTCCCCAAGCCAAGTCTCTGTGAATAGCCAACACTGACTGAAGAAAAATGGAAAAGTTTGGGGAGGGTCTAGGCGAGACTAAAACTAACTATCACTAAACAGGAGGGGAGGAAAGAGGAAGATACCAAATTAGTAAACAAGCTGCAGTGGCCCAAAACTGCCACTAGATGTCAGCATACTACAACAACAAAAAATGATAACCTCATGCAGTTCGATACAATACATAAATATTACTGTAAGGTTATTTCATAATGAGCTTATAGTACAGTTTGTCTTCCTTCTTCTCTGTTAGTTTTGCTAGCTAGGTAGCCATTCTCTGCTTATAGTTAATTCCCAATCAGGGTAACCGAGATACGGTTATCGGACATTGATCATACCTTGTACACTCTCCAATTTGTTTTATATTGTTTCAATTGTGCAATAAGCAATTTGACAATGCTGTACTGTAATACCCTATATGTCAACTATGTTGGACTTTGATATCTTAAAATTCAATAAAAATCTAAAGCTTATAAAAAGACAAATATAAAAGAACCTGGGACAGAGCACAGTGCTTAAATCGTTTTGTCTTTTTTTTTTTTAACCAATTCACCTCCGGAAGATTTACCCCCCCCCCCCCTTCCTGATCAGGCCATTTGCGAAAACGCCACTGCTTTACTTTAACTGACAATTGCACGATCGTGTGATGCTGCACACAAATAAAATTAATTTTTAATTCATTTTTTGTGCTATAAAAAAAAAAAAAAAAAAAAAACCTGCGTTGAAAAGAAAACAATATCTTTTTACTTTGTGCTATATTACATATCCAATAAAAAAATAAACCTGCATCCAATTTGCAACAGTGTGAACCTGGCCTCAAAGTCCAGACCTAAATCCAAATGAGAATCTGTGGCAAGACTTGGGCTTGAATGGGCAAAAATGTCCCTCTCTAGATGGGCAAAGCTGGTAGAGACACCCCCAAAAAGACTTGCAGCTGTAATTGCAGCGAAAGGCGGTTCTACAAAGTATTGACTCTGGGGGGCGCCATACGAATGCCCCTCCCCCACACTTTTAACATATTTATTTGTAAAAAAAAAAAAAAAAAAAATTGAAAAAACCATTTCTATCACATAAAATCCCAATAAAATACATTTACGTTTTTGGTTGGAACATGACAAATTGTGGAGAATTTCAAGGGGTAGGAATAATTTTTCAAGGCACTGTATACCTTACTATACAATGTCATGATCACATCAGTGCTGTATACCTACTATATTTACTAAAGACAAATCCACTGTAGACCTGGAAGTGCAGTCGCTATAGATCTGAGGGGGACATGCAAGGAAAAAAAAAACAGCATGTTTGCTTGTACATGATTGGATGATAAAATCAGCAGAGCTTCCCCTCATTTCAGATCTTCCAAGTGAATTTGTAGTGCAAAGTGGATTTGCCTTTAGTAAATAACCCCCAATGCCAATAATGTATATCTACTATCTAATACCCTGAATGCAGGCTCCTGATTGGTTCCCATGTCTCTGACTTTGTTACATTCCTGTATTATGTGAACATTTCTTGTTCCACTAAAAATAACCTTCATAACAAATACAAAAATATCAACTAGGAAACGATCCCCTGAATTACACACAGAGAACCATTCCCTATGTTAGTTACCTGTCACTCCATGCTGCTTCCTCTTCCTGTGTTACACACAATCCTTTCCCCAGCTAAGCTAGGAGTAAAGGTTCCTACCGTATAATAGTCCTATAATGGCTGCTGATGGTTTTGTTGTTGTAATACATGAAAAGATGTAAAATGACTGGACAAGGAGGAGATATCAGGGCACAGTCTGCTCATTATTCACTGAAATGATATATATATATATACACACAATTTCAGTGAATAATGAGCAGACTGTGCCCTGATATCTCCTCCTTGTCCAGTAATTTTACATCTTTATAATTATATATGTAGCGGCAGCTCCTGAAGAGCGCAAACTATGTGTTTTTCAAAATTAAACTTTGCCTAAACTACAGTTAGGTTTGGGTTTATTTGTCTAAATTTGACTTCTGCATCAGTCTGACTGGACTGTGAAATGTTCAGCCTGGCCACAAGGAGGGCGCTGTACCTGAAGCCTCCTGAGGTCTTAAGCCTGGTACACACGATCAGATTGTTGGCCAACAAAGCGTCAGACTTTTGTCCGAAGGGCGAGTGCCAGGAACTTATTTTGCATACAAATGGTACACAATTGTCAGCCAACAAACACGAACGTAGTGACGTATTGCGAGGAATTTCAGCTCTTGACCCTTTGGGCACCTACTGCTAACGTCGTGCTTGGTGACCATTGATTCCGAGCATGCGTGTTTGTACTTTCAACTGTTGTGTGAGGGACTTGTGTACAGACGATAAGAAAATCTGACAACAGACCGTTGTCTGCTGAAAATTTACTAGCATACCATCCAACATTTGTTGCCGGAAAGTTGGACAATTGTTTGATGGAGGGTACGAACAATCCAATTTTAGGCCAACATTCTGTCATCACACAATTCCCTGCCGAAAATCCGATCGTGTGTACGAGGCTTTAGGCTGGGTACACATATATGCAAACTGGATGCGGTTTTATCTGCATCCAATTCGCATAAGATGTGAATGTGAGCGGCTTTCAATGCAGCCGGTTCACACGTGTGCCGGACGGCCGCAGTGCATTTTTTTGGTCTTGTTCAGGTGCGATTTCAGGTAAACATTGGCACCTGAACGAGTGAACACAAATGCACTGGACTGCCACACTGAAACCGCAGCCGCATATCTGTGAACCCAGCCTTAGTAACACTGGGGTTGATTTACTAAAGGCCCGTACACACGATCAGAAAATTATAAGTAGAATTTCATCCGACGAACAATCTGCCGATTTTACGATCGTTAGTATGGTGCTTTCAACAGCCGATTCCAAATTTTCGGATGACAAAAACTGGATGTGCAGACTATAAAATTTTTGTCGTATCTGAACACAACATCCGATTTCTGTTTAATTCGTACGGTTTTCTCCAAAAAAAAATTGTAAGAGCAAGACTAGGCATGCTCAGAAACGAAAGAACAAATACAAAACAATTTAACATATTAAATCACTTCTCAAGTTGAATTCAGTCGTATGAGAATTTTCGTATGTTGAGTAACCTCTTCCCTTTCGATTTCAACTGGAGTGTGCAAAATCTGATGCAGCTGTGCATGGTAGCCAATCGGCTTCAAACTTCAGCTTGTTCAATTAAGCTTTGCCAAAAAAAATAAAAAATGGATGCCGATGGGTTTCTATGCACAGCTGCTTTGTATTTTGTACTCTCCAGGTTCAGTAAGGCCTCTTTCACACGGGCTTTCCAATCAGGTCTGTCTGTCAGTTTTTAAGGTGGACCTGATCGGAGCCTCCATTCACTCCTATAGAGCGGCAGATGTCAGCAGTGACGTCTGCTGACACCCGCTGCTATCCAACCCGATCCTGTCTGTGAAATCCAGACAGATGGTGATCCTATTTTCCATGCTTCTGGCAGATTGGATGATAATGGACAGGCGGCCTGTTTTCATCCGATCTCCCCATAGAGGCGAGCGGGACCCTGACAGGTCTGTCTCTGCACAGTGAGCGGAGAAGGACATGTCATCTGCCTGCTCAGCGGGGATCACCGGATCGATCCCCCACTGAGCAAGTGGACAAGCCCGTGTGTCCTTAAGCCTCATTCGGATTGTTGGCAGACAAAGCGCCAGATTTTTGTCCAAAGGGCGTGTGCCTGGATTTTGTCTTGCATACTAACGGCATACAATTGTTGGTCAACAAACATGAACCTAGTGACCTATGAGCAGATGAAGAGGAAGTTCAATTGTCAGGCGCCACCCTTTGGGCTCCTTCTGCTAATTTCGTGTTAGTTGAAATTTGGCGAGTGTTGATTTGCGCTTTTCAGTTCGTTTCTGAGCGGCTGTTCGTCAACCAGCCATGTTGAGGAATCGGAGGAGGGAACGTGCTATTATTGGCCTTGGAGTTATTGCTTTGACCCAAGTCCAGTCCAGAAACGGGAGGAGGATTAGGATTTCTTGGACCAAAAATTGGTTGCTTTATTAATCGTGACCAATTATGTCATATGCCCTTGCTGCGGGAGCTCCAGAAGAATAATCCAGATGATTTTTGGAATTATCTCTGGATGACGGACCCCTGCTTTCACCAACTCTTGGCATTGTTGATCCACTATATTAAGAAGCAGGACAGATGCATGAGACTTTTATTTTTTTTGGTTGAATAACGATTTGATTTGTTATATTTTTGGATGCATAGAATGCACGTTTTGGTTAAGTTCTATTGGCAGATAGCATGTCTAATTTTTTTGTTTTCTTTTTTTTTAATGCACAATAAAAAAAAATTGTGTAGAATACTTGGCTATGTGTTTTACTTCAAATGACATTTTGGGAGTAGACCAGTACATTTTAAAAATTACAATGTAAAATTAACAAGGGACACCAACATAGTTGTATCTTTGAGATTCAAAACTACGTGATAATGGCGCTGTGGTAACTTGGCCAAAAAAAAAATAAAAAATAATAATAGTATTATTCTTGATATCACTAGAAAACAAAAGAATTTTCAAATGTTTGCCATAACTTCATCAGTTTCACCAGCAAAGCAGCTTCATTATTATCCCATTTAAGAAGAAGAGAATTGTGCGCTGAATTTCGCCAATTCATAATTTGCTGCGTCACAAATGTTAAATCTCCATCACAAACGCTAGTTTACAAGACCGACCGCTTCCGGCTCGTCCTTGCTTCCGAGCATGCGTGTTTATACTTTGGACTTTTGTCCGACGGACTTGTGTAGACATGGTAGGAAAATCTGACAACAGACCATTGTTCGCGAAAATTTATTAGCCTGCTAACCAAGATTTGTTGGCAGACAGTTGGCCAACAATTGTCTGATGGTCGGATTTTAGGCAAACAGTCTGTCATCACACAATTCCCAGACCAAAATCCGATCGTGTGTACGAGGCTTTAATCAACGCCACTGTGTCTTCTTTTTCACACATGTCATTAGTGTCTAGATGAGATAAGAGCAGACATCTTCTGTGACTTACTTGCACATACTGTAGTAACAAATGTAAAACACATCACAAACACCACATCCACAATGTATGCTAGGGTGGGTGTGAAAAGATCAGAGGTACAGTGTAGATCATATAAGGAGAAAGATACCCAAGGCTACCATGTTTGCTGCACTGGGAATATCACAATGCTTACACTTATACACTATTTAGTGGGGTTGATTTACTAAAACTGGAGATTGCAAAACCTGGTGCAGCTCCGCATAGAGACCAATCAGCTTCCAGATTTTATTGTCAAAGCTTAAATGAACAAGCTGAAGTTAGAAGCCGATTGGCTGCCATGCACAGTAGCACTATATTGAGCACTCTCCAGTTTTAGTAAATCAAGACCAGTGTGTGTGAAGATGCGGTAATTCTTCAGATAGTTTCTCCTTTCTTTGAACTTTAGTTTTTAATAGAAAAGTTAGAACCAGGGCTGGACTTGCCATTGGGCTTGACTGGGCTTAAGCCGAGCAGGGATGGACTGGCCATCGGGACTACCAGGAGATTCCAGGTGGGCTGGTTTCAGCGGCCTCCTATTGCCTCGGAGGTCCTTGGCGTTCTACCTGCCAACTGCCGACAGCTGGCACCCGGCGCGTAGATTTAGCCAGGATGCAGAGTAGCGCAGGAAGCACCGGTCTGTAATAAGTTTTCTCTCTCATGTCACGCAGTGCTGCTCCCTCCCCGGCGGCCCCTCCTCTCTTCTCGTCTATCCCCATTGGCTTGTGACATCATCTGGGATAGACAAGAAGAGAGGAGGGGCGCCAGGGAGCAAACAGCGCTGCGTGACATGAGAGAGAAAACTTATTACAAACAGGCGCTTCCTGCGCTACTCTGCATGCTGGCCAGGCTAGTAAACGATCCCATAATGTGCCACGTGCCCTGATGTGCTATGTGCCCCGATGTCTTGGCCATGATGTCCTGTGCTTCAATGTTGTATGCCCTGATGTGCTGTGCCCTGTACGCTGATGTGCTGGGCTCTGTACCCTGATGTACTGTGACCTGTGCCCCGATGTGCTATACCCTGATGTTTTGTGCCCTGTACACTGATGTGCTGGGCTCTGTCTGTACCCTGATGTGCTGGGCTCTGTACCGTGCCCTGATGTGCACTGTACCCTGATGTGTTGTGGCCTGGGCCGGTCTGAATGAAGTCCAGGGCCACATTTATGTCCCAGTCCAGCCCTGTAGCCGAGTGTACTCTGCTCCACTCCACTCACAATCACGCCCAGTCCCGCCCTATGATGGACATAACACAGGAACTGGGCGTGACTGTGAGCCGAGTACACTAGGCTACTCTCTGCTCCGCTCGGGACTGTGAGAGGACCCGAGAGCCGCCAAGATACACAGGACTCTGTATCTCGGCTGCGCCATTTTTAAACTTCAAGACTGCAATGACAAGGCTACACTGACAAGGCTGCAATGACACTGGACAAGGCTGCAGATGGACACTGATAAGGCTCCATTGATGGACATTTAAATGTAAGTTTTTTTCCTTAAACTTCCCTCCTAAACTTGGGGTACGAGTTATATGCCGATAAATACGGTAATGTATAGCAGGTAGGGCCCAAAAGTGACTCAAGCCCAGGGGCCCCCACCACCCTAAGTCCTGCCCTGGTTAGAACCTGATATTTTAGTTGCTGTCTGGCTCCCCAGTGGATTTACTTTGCCTTCACTTCCTGTACTGGTGGCCAATGTGTCTCCCATGTTTGGGGGGGAGGGGGTTCTGTTCACCTCCTGTTCTGGAGCCACAAAGTGGAAAGTGAGGGGAGACCCCTTCAGACAATTGTTCCTAGAACAGGTGTCCCCTTTAGAAGACCTCCCCCCCTTCCCTCTGTTCCTATTCAGATAACAACCATAGCATTTTGGATTTGCTATCATGGCCATCATCACAAATTGAGAGGGTGACTTTCCACAGAGGCACAGACAGCATAAACGCGCATTAGACGTTTTAATATGTCTACATTTTCCCTAAACACACAAAAATTATTTTGGAATTGATCCATTGATGAGCGCAGGAAGTCTTTAACCCTTGGGACATCCAAAAGCACTCCAACAAAGGGGTGGGCACCACAACATACAATTGCCAAAGCTAGCATGAAATGAGGCCAAAAGATCCATCAACACCAAGAAGTCACAGTAGTACAATATGTCTTGACAGTGAGGAATAGAACCTTGTCCTTGAGAACACAGGCTTGGAGGATGACCTGCCTAAGCCACTTAAAGATGGTGAAACAAAAAGCCAATGCATCCTTTTGGATTCATATGGGATTACAAAAAGGTAGTAAGGCTTCCTGAAAAAAAGCCGTGGCTGAGAGACTCACAGAGCCCAAACCACATCTGAACAATGTAAAGAAATGCTCTTTCGGTGAAATGAAGGCAGACAGAACAATTCCTGGTTGATGTTAAAGGAAAAAACTACCTTAGGTGAGAAGGAAGTCCTGGGCCTCACCACTAGCTTGTCCTTACCCAAAGCCATACAGGGTTCCTTGCAAGATAAGACTGCCAGTTCAGACACTCACCTCGCTGAGATGATGGCTACAAGAAAAAAAAAAATGCCTGCTGCTAAGAGTAAAGTATTGTTGCTAATGGGTTTAAACAGTGGTTCCTGAGGCACGCAGAGAGAACCGGATTCAAATCTCATGGAGTCAAAGAGAGTGCGTGGTGGAAGCTACATGGGAAACCCGCTGTACAAAGGTCTTAAAGTGGTTCTAAAAGGATGAAGGGAGGGGCCAGGAGCACCAGCAGGTGACCCGAGAAGAGGGCTGCTCTGTGCAAAACCATCACACAGAGCAGGTAAGTATGACGCATTATAAAAAAAAAAATAATGTTTGCCTTTCATCTCACTTTAATCAAAGAGTAAGAGGCCTACAGCCTCTGAAAACAGACTAGTAAGGGCAGAAAGTTATCCTTTTGATAGTGCTAAAAGACAAGTGCTGGTCCAGAAGCAGCTGCAGGAATGGAAGGATTGGACCCAAAGGTGAACTTAATTGCATTAAAACCAGTAAAAATAAAGTAGGGTTGAAATCAATCCTTAGAACAGAAGATCCTGAGGATCTGGCAAAGTCTACAGAGCGTCCGATAGGAGTCTTACCAGATTGGTGTACCACATTTGGCTGGGCAAGTTTTTGAGCAATGAAACTTACCAGAATGCCCTCCATATTGATCCTGTGAAGCAGATGAAAGAAGATTTAGCGATGAAAGCAAAGAATGGAGCCACCAGGGCATCCACTGATGATCCCTGTACTTTGAGACAAACATGTCCAGTTAGTTATTGTACCTGGGAGGTCCAGATCCAGTGTCCCACACCTGCAACACTATGGAACTCAATAGGGTTTAAGGATCAATCCCTGAGCCAGGCTCTGCCAGCTTAGGAAATCTGCCTGCCAATTATCTACACCTGTAATCTACATGGCAGATGTGGCAGGAACATGGTGTGCTGCCTCGGAAAGGATCAGATCTACCACTCTTGCCATGGCAAGATGTCTGGTTTATCCTGACTAATGTACGCTACTATCAAGCTATTGTCTAAAATGTGGATCAAATTACCCTTCAGTAGGATGATCCAAAGCTGTAGCCATAACCAAATTGCCAGAAATTCCAGGATGTTGATCAGGAGATAAGGCTCTGATGATGACCAAGTTACTTGTGTCAACACGGTGCCCAGGACTCCTGCCCAGCCTTATGTGTTGTAAGGCTCCTCTAAAAGATGGGAAGGAAGGATTTTCTCCACTCAAAGCCAGATTCCTTAGCTACCAAGCTCGGGACAACCTGGTCTTCAGTGATAGATGAATCAGTTCGTCCAGAGACCAAATCAACTTGTCCCACAATGACAGAATTGCGTTGAAGAGGTGTGAAATAAAACTGGGCAAATGGAATTGCCTCAAAAGAGGCCACCATCAAACCTACATCTCTCATGCAAAAGGCGAGAGCCAGATAACTTCAGAATTGGAGAGTTTGAATCTTAGACTGGCGAACTCAAATTTTCTCGTGTGGAAGGAACACTCTGGCCTGAGCTGTGTCCAGAACAAAACCATATACTTGAACAATGAGTGGGTTTTCAATTTCTACAGGTTCAAATCAATCTGAATCACCGGTAGAGAGTGATGGGTGTCCCGAGAGCCGCACATCAAGTCAAAGCCTGCTGTGTGTTCGTGGATGGCAGTTTCAGCCTAGACCCCCGCCAGGCCACACCTGCCAACGCATTTCTTCACAGTAAGATGTGGAATAGACTCCCTCAAGAACTGGTTCTGCCCAGCTCAGTAGATTTCTTTAAAAAAGGCTTTCCTAGGATTCTTTTCTAGGTGTACATAATATAACTGGATACTAATATTTATAGGTAAAGTTGATCCAGAGAATATCCGATTGCTTCTCGGCAGATCAGGAATTTTTTTCCACTGCTGTAGCAAATTGGATCATGCTTTGCTGGGGTTTTTCACCTTCCTCTGGATCAACTGTGGTTATAGGATTGTGTATGGGATTGTATAATTTTTTTTTTTTTATTGGTTGAACTAGATGGACTTGCTTCTTTTTTTCAACCTATTTCACTCCATCCACCGGAGCTTATTCATGGGGATAGCATTTAAATTGCTACAAATCCTTGACAGTTATGCAAAAGGTTGTTGTAAGAGCCAACATTGTTTCCTCAGCAGGAGGTCATCTTAAGCATCTCACAATAGGAATGCCACGCTAGCGCAGCAGGGCTAATAATGCAACCAGCACTTTGATAAATACCCAAGGGGCAGATCAGAGGCTGAAGAGCATGAACTGGTAGTGTAGGGAACCCACAGTGAATCATGGGAATCGCTGATGCTCTGGAAAGAGGAGGACATGAAGGTAAGCATCACTGATGTCCATAGCCAGAAAGGCTGCCTAGTGAGGGAAGGCAATGCCACATTTGCTGAATTCCATGCAGAATTTCTGCACTTGCTTCTAGTAAACCACCAAAACTGAAGTTTAAAGCTACCACCAATTGCTCCATATGTTCAATAAGCAACTGCCGGAGTGTTCAGATCTCTTTTAAGGGATTTTGACCAATCGGACTTTGTTTTTACAAAGTAAGATCACAGTCAAGACCCGTATTAGAGAATAGGGCTTACAACTAATTATATGTTGGGTCCTTGAAGACAGATGCATCCTCCACTGTTATAGTAAGCATCTTAAGACAGATCAAGAGTGGGAATGGAGCATTTTTACACAAAATCTTCCCCAAACACATACAAGGCTAATAAGCACTTGGGGGAGAAAATAACCTATACAGGTTGTCTGGATGCCTTACTAGGTTTCCAATCTCGATAATGAAATAGCTGGAAAAGTGGACTGCGTGGCGATAAGTCAATGTATAAGCTTAAGATAATTGGCATTACCTCAGATACTCTTAATACCTGGCCAGTTGGTAGCAGGTGAGGGTCAGATGGCTGGAGGCGAGTAGTTATTGTAGGTGGGCAGCAGGACTGGATTGAAGATTAAAGCACCACATGACCTTTGCAAGCAGAAGCAACAGAGATTCTTACTGGATGCTGTATAGCGGGAAATAAAGCACATGGATGAAACCTAACTTGGTGGATGGCGTTGGCCCTCAGTACCACAGCGTTAACTCCTTCTGTGGCAAAACCAGTGGAAATAAGCAATTAAGGCATCCAGCGCCCTATGTACAAGGGGCAGCTGCCAGTGCTTTGCCCAACTGGCCAACTCACTAAAGCAGTCTTCAGAGACCGGGAAAGCGCTGGGGCAATGTCAGCAGGTCTGGCCCTGGAAATAGCTCAGCAGCTGATGTTTACCAGAATGAAGCCTGGAAAGAGCCTCATGTGGAACCTAGTACTTGAAGGTCACTTAAAGGCTATCCCTTCAACAGCCAGCCAAGCTGGCTCTGGATATGGTACTCCAGAAGTCAGACTTAGCCCTTGTACACACGGTCGGAGATTCTGACAACCAAATCTGTCGGATTTTGTCCGAAACTGTTGCATACACACAGTCGGACGAAGTTGTCGGAAAATCCGATCGTTCAGAAAGTGATGTTATTTCGTTACGACGGGACTATGTTCAGGCTAGTAGCCAATATCTTTGATGTAGGAATTTGATATGAGCATGCGTAGCACTTTGTCCGATCGGAATTCTCTACACCTAATCGGAGTATGTCCGATTATTTTTCGGAAAATATTTCTGGCAAGTTGGAAAATTTGGTCCGACGGATATTCCCGCGGAAACAGTCCGATGCAGACCACACACAGTCGGAATATCCGACAAAACGCTCCGATCGGACACATTCCGTCGGAATCTCCGATCGTGTATACAAGGGCTTAGGATGACCATGCTGCATAGCTTCAGTTCAAGAGACAAAGCTCCAGCAGTGATGTAGAGAAGAGTCCTAATCAAAGAAAAAAAAATGGAAAAATAATGCTAACAAATGTTAGACTTTAACTTAGAGCTAGGGAAAAGACATTCATCCTCCTAGGAAACTAGCAAAAAAAGCTGAGGAATGCTGGTAGTAAGAGAGGTTATCCTGGGTGGGCCTGCAGTTTTTTGTTTGTTTTGTTTTGTTTTTAGGTTTACAAGTAGGTGACGTATAACCCGAGGTTAAAGGCTTCCCATGTCTCTCAATAGACAAGAAGGACTTTTTTTTCAGACATTTTTCTACATTCACCCGCAAATATAAAGGATTATTCCAGTTATAACAGTCAGTTAGAAGCTGGTGTGGTATTACACATCAGATACCAACTTACCTCCAACCCTTGAGGCTTAACCAAGAGATTTACCTTTCACTGGAAAGCGATCAAAACCTCAAAATGTGACTCCAGGTGTGATGTTAGGCATAGTATACATTATCTTCAAAGTGGGACACTTTTCTTATGCCTGCAATGTGCCGGGCTGAATCGCTGAGTATAAATGAGCACTATGCAAGATTTTTTAGTTGAGATTTTGGCCCGTGTACTACTGATGCAAAAATCAGGGCCAAACACCACATGAAGCCACTGATCGGCCACTTACACCTCCAGCACCGTACATACACAAAGCAAACAAATATACAAAGTAAGGTGAGGGAAAAAAAATAATAAAATCACGCCACACGTTTTGCTCAATAAATTTTATTAGTATAAAAACCAACCTCTTCCCACCAGAATGTGTACAAACCCCCCCATACTAAACATATGTGTTTTCTGCCAAATTGTTTAACTTTGAGCATACATTCTGATATATATGAATCATCGATATCAATGTTATTACACCCCTATGAACAAACTCCCATATGTACCACAATGCCAAATATGACTAAAGGAGCATCTGCCATCCTCAGTTGAGCTGCAGGAGGAGGCGTCTAGTCTCAAAGTCATTGTTTGTCCTAGTTTTCCTCTTGTAACAGCTCCAAGCTTCTTTGGCCAACATCACATTGCCTAATATCAAGTGTATGTGTAGGCAAACCGTTTAATATACAGTTGAAAAAAAAAAAAAAAAAAGACCACCACATACACGTGAACCGGTTTACTTGGCAAGAGATTTTTTATTTCTGGTTTTCTAATCCAGACACCCCTGCTGAAAATCACAGCCAAGTCCTGACCAAAGAGTTTTCTTTGCTGTAGTTAAGTATTTAAGGCTCGATTCACACCTAAAACGTCCGCGGAATGCACAGCAACGCTGTCCGTCCCTGTTCTCCGTTTAGGGACGAATCAGGGCAGAATCTTTGCCCAAATTCGGCCCTGAAACAGAGGCAAAGACGCACAGTGTGCTCCGCAGGCGCCCCAGAGATATGTAAACTGGCTCCATAGAGAGATGGTCACAATCTCCTGCTATGGGAATTGGATGGGGGGGGGGGAAACCCCCATCCAATTTGTGCTGGTGTGAACCCAGCCTAAAGGAGGACTAAGCCCTTGTACACACGGTCGGAGATTCCGACAACCAAATCTGTCGGATTTTGTCCGAAACTGTTGTATACACACGGTCGGACGAAGTTGTCGGAAAATCCGACGTGATGACGTTATTTCGTTACGATGGGACTACATTCAGGCTAGTAGCCAATAGCTTTGATGTAGGAATTTGATCTGAGCATGCGTGGCACTTTGTCCGATCGGAATTCTCTACACATGATCGGAGTATGTCCGATCGGAGCATTTTGTCAGAAAATATTTCCGGAAAATTGGGTCCGACGGAAACAGTCCGATGCAGACCACACACAGTCGGAATATCCGACAAAACGCTCCGATCGGACACATTCCGACGGAATCTCCGACCGTGTGTACAAGGGCTAAGGCTTAATGTACACGGGACGTTTTTACAACCTCTCCTGAACGATTTAACTTGACAGATAGTAACCCACGTTTAAAACGTCCGTTTTGCCGCATTTACATGCTGCGTTTAGCCACGTTTGCGATTAGAAGCATTTGAAAATAGGCAAAAATGAAAAAGGCCTGTAAATGAAAAATGTGGCTAAATGCGAGTTACCGCGTTTGGCGTCTGAAACTTTTTTGCCTTCAAAGAAAAGTCTATAAATGCAACTGCCTAAAAATGGCATTGAACGAACCTGTGTACATGTACACATAAGATAACATTGGGATGAGTTCAGGGGCAGTTGAAAAAAGCGTCCAACTGCCTCTGAACGTCCGTTTACCAGCAGCCGTGTACATGAGGCCTAAAGGTCCAAAAAGAAGTCTTCAAAGGAGGATCAATGATGACGTTGTCAAAACCAGACAAGAAAGCGGCTCCAGACACCGACACAAATCACACATCCACCACACACCCATCCAATCCGATGGTTGAATCAAAGAGGCACTAGTGCAAGTGACTGCAGATCAAGTATAACGTGGTTTAACCACAGTTAGCCAATCTATGACTTCAATGGTAGTACAGGGCCAGACATGATGTAAAGTTTATGAGGGACGGATGGCTGTGTCCGCTGAAACAGGGTCAATCAGTGGTGCATTTGCATAGTGCAGCTGCAGGTTAAGGTAAAGGCTAAATGGAGTCTGCGCACCAATATACTGAATGGTAGCCAACCAGCTAACCTGGCTGTGTAAAGCTGGATTGTAAGCGGGTGGACAGGTGCAAATAGGTGCGTGCAATATCTTACTGGGAGGCTGGCTACATGTGGGAGAGTAGGTGTCCTATGGATAGTAAACACAAAGGTCAGTGCGAACCCACTACTCCCCAGCCATGCTGAAGGCTCCTAATGCCTTATGGACAGAATCCACCAGTCCACTCTTGGTTTGTGCCCCTCCATATGTGCTATACCACAGCGTCATTACCCCATGATGTCCATTCCTAGACCAGACCCTGCAGACTCCCTCACCCACATTTACCATCTGCGGACCGACACTACACATCCTTTATTGCTCTGTACACACGGCCAATGACAAAATCCGTCAGATTTTTTTTTCAGACGGATTTTGGCCCAAACTTGTCTTGCATACACACAGTCTTACAAAGTTGTGGGAAAATCCGATCGTTCTGAACGAGGTGATTTAGAACACGTACGACGGGACTATAAATGGGCCAGTAGCCAATAGCTTTCGGCTCGTAATGTATGTAAAGTGCTTTTCAGGTGTTTTTCAGGCGCTTCCCATTGATTTCAAAGGGAAGGGGCGCTTTAGGAGCGGTGTATTCACCACTCCAAAAGCGCTGCAAAGAAGCTGCTTGCAGGACTTTTGTTTGACGCCCTGCCAGCGCAGCTCCTCCGTGTAAAAACACTCAGGCTTTTACATTGGGATTGCAGCTGCGGCTTCTTTCAGGCGCTTTTTTTTAAAGCTAAAGCGCCTGAAAAACACCCCAGTGTGAAAGGGATCTCAGTGTGAAAGCACTCGGGTTTTTACATTGGGATTGCAGTTGCGGCTTCTTTCAAGCTCTTTACAGTCGCTTTTTTTAACGCTAAAGCGCCTGAAAAACACCTGAAAAACGCCCCAGTGTGAAAGGGGTCTTAATTGTACCTATTTACCGGGATGAGGAACCTTATCTATTAAGGACATACCAGACACATCCCTTTTTTATTATTATATACCTTTTTTTCTTTCATGTGTCTAAATAAAATATTCTCTTTAATTATAAATTGTTGTTGATGTCCATATGTATAGCACCCAGAAAGTCCCATCCATTCCCCGTTAGGGGCTCTCCTTCTCTTTTCAAGAATATAAAAAGCCAGATGAGTGTATACAACAGCAAGTAGAAAACAATCAGTAGATATACAGTATTTTCAGTGGTGCTCCAGCGATTTGTGTACTATGTTTAGGGACATGAAAACAAATTCTGTATAATCTCACAGCGTCTGTTCTCCTGGGAAGAGTGCCTTCTTGACGTTAAAGCAGACCTTGCAGTAAAAAAAAACACATGGTCTGCTCAAATTTCCTGGGCCCATTCACACTAGGAACTGCATGTGAATCGCACAGGATCGTGCTGCGTGTTCCTGCAGGATTCACATTTCAGTGCCATTCATTTTTTGAATGGGCTGAAATTACAAACTCCCCAAAAAGCAGCACATGAACCACTTTTGGAAGCAAATTACAACCGGATCACATGGCATATATTTGTACCATGCAATCCGGTGCGGGCAAACACAATCTGCATTTGGGGTTAGTTTTGCACCGACACCCGCTGCAGATCGCAAAGGGCAGTGCTGATTTGAATGTGGTGTGGGAAACCATGTGGTGCGAGTTTCCTGAACAGCATTGTAATGTGAATGGGCCCAGACAAATCTTCTACTGTTAGTAGGTGTACAATGCAGGGCTGGACTGGGACAGAAATTTGGCCCTGGACTTCATCCAGACCGGCCCACTTACATTTTGAGTGTCCCATCAGCACCCCCTTACATCAGAGTGTCCCATCACCAGTCCCCTTACATCAGAGTGTCCCATCACCAGCCCCCTTACATCAGAGTGTCCCATCAGCATCCCCTTACATCAGAGTGTCCCGTCAGCACCCCCTTACAACAGAGTGTCCCATCAGCATCGACTTACATCAGAGTGTCCCATCACCAGCCCCCTTACATCAGAGTGGCCCACTGAGCCATCGGCCCACCGGGAAACTCCCGTTAGTCCCTATGGCCAGTACATGCCTGGTACAATGTACCCATGGGCAAAATGTGATTTCTGTGGACCATTATTAAGCTTGATAAAAGTTATTCTGACCCGAATGAATGTTTTAATTTCAGGTAAAATCACAGTCATGTTAACGAAATGTATCGATATGACCATTTAAGATTTTTTTTTTTTTTTAAACATAACAGAGGCAGCATTTTGAACAAGTAGTAGCAATTATTAGTTATAAGTCCTAATCTGCATGAGCTTACATACGACTGGAAGGGAAATAAAGCAACAGAGCTGAAATGCATAGTTAGTTGAGCTGAAGATAAACTACCTAAAAAAAATAAAAATAAAAATAAAAATAAAGATTGAGATATTCTAAAGCAAAAGATAGAAGCCAAGGAAGTAGAGAGGTTAGGGGACTAATTTTATGGGTCTTCAAATGATCCCTATTCACACTGGAAGCCCTTTCTATATTATGCGATTGGTAGAAGGCAAGGAGCGATCAGGTTATAGAAATACTTTGTTCCTAGTTTTTCTTGGCCCTCTTCAGAAATCGGGCCCGGAGTCCTTTGTTCACATTCATAGCCAGTTTAATTGCGAGGCAGGAGGGAAGCACGGACGCAGTGACCCAACCCTGAGGAAACAGAGAATTAACGTTAGAAGGACATTTTTTCATTAAATTACACTATTTACAGTATCTCACAAAAGTAAGTACACCCCACACATTTGTGTAAATATTTTCTTCTATCTTTTTATGTGACAACACTGAAGAAATGACACTTGGCTACAATGTAAAGTAGTGAGTGTACAGCTTGTATAACAGTGTCAATTTGCTGTCCCCTCAAAATAACTCAACACACAGCCATTAATGTCTAAACCGCTGGCAATAAAAGTGAGTACACCCTTAAGTGAAAATTTCCAAATTGGGCCCAATTAGCCATTTTCCCTCCCCCGATATCATGTGACGTTAGTGTTACCAGGTGTCAGGTGTGAATAGGGAGCAGGTGTGTTAAATTTGGTGTTATCACTCTCTCTCATACTGGTCACCGGAAGTTCAACATGGCACCTCATAGGAAAGAACTCTGAGGATCTGAAAGATTTGTTGCTCTACATAAAGATGACCTAGGCTATAAGATTGCCAAGACCCTGAAACTGATCAGCAGCACAGTGGCCAAGACCATACAGTGGTTTAATAGGACAGGATCCACTCAGAGCAGGCCTCGCCATGGTCCACCAAAGAAGCTGAATGCAAGTGCTCAGCGTTGTATCCAGAGGTTGACTTTGGGAAATGGATGTATGAGTGCTGCCAGCATTGCTGCAGAGGTTGAAGGGGTGGGGGGGTCAGCCTGTCAGTGCTCAGACCATACGCCGCACGCTGCATCAAATTGGTCTGCATGGCTGTAGTCTAAAGATGATGCACAAGAAAGCCTGCAAACAGTTTGCTGAAGACAAGGAAACTAAGGACATGGATTACTGGAACCATGTCCTGTGGTCTGATGAGACCAAGATAAACTTATTTGGTTCAGATGGTGTCAAGCATTTGTGGCGGCAACCAGGTGAGGAGTAAAAAGACAAATGTGTCTTGCCTACAGTCAAGCATGGTGGTGGGAGTGTCATGGTCTGGGGCTGCATGAGTGCTGCCGGCACTGGGGGGGGCTATAGTTCATTGATGGAACCATGAATGCCAACATGTACTGTGACATATTGAAGCAGAGCATGATCCCCTCCCTTCGGAGACTGGGCCGCAGGGCAGTATTCCAACATGATAACAACCCAAAACACACCTCCAAGACAACCACTGCCTTGCTAAAGAAACTGAGAGCAGGGGCGGACTGACCATTGGGCCACTCGGGCACTGCCCGAGGGCCCCAAGCCACTAGGGGGCCCCATCAGGGTTGCCAGCCTCAGTAAAACCAGGGACAGTATGTAAAAATCTGTTTTTTTTTTACATCTGTCTCTGAAATGTCCCTTACCGACATCCTTTTGGTCTAAAAATCCCAAGATTATAGCTGCCCCACCTCTCCAGTCCAGTCTGTGTATACTGTGTGATTGTATACTGTATGTGTATACTACTGTGTGGCCCCATAAATTTGGATTGCCTGGGGGCCCCATAATCTCCTACTGTCCGGGGGCCCCATGAGTTGTCAGTCCACCCCTGACTGAGAGTAAAGGTGATGGACTGGCCAAGCATGTCTCCAGACCTAAACCTTACTGATCTTCTGTGGGGCATTCTCAAACGGAAGGTGGAGGAGCGCAAGGTCTCCAACATCCACCAGCTCTGTGATGTCATCATGGAGGAGGGGAAGAGACTCCAGTGCCAACCTGTGAAGCTCTGGTGACCTCCATGCCCAAGAGGGTTAAGGCAGTGCTGGAAAATAATGATGGCCACGCAAAATATTGACATTTTGGGCACAATTTGGACATTTTCACTTAGGGGTGTACTCATTTTTGTTGTTGGCGGTTTAAACATTAATGGCTGTGTGTTGAGTTATTTTGAGGGGACAGCAAATTGACACTGTTATACAAGCTGTACACTCACTACTTTACATTGTAGACAAGTGTCATTTCTTCAGTGTTGTCACATGAAAAGATACAATAAAATATTTACAAACATGTGAGGGGTGTACTCACTTTTGTGAGATACTGTAATTGTATGCAGAGCGACAATATCCCCTCCAATCATCCGCACTCCAGAATACTACCAATATTCAATTTTAGCTAAACTATTGATTTTTTGGGGGTGGACAATAATATAAATATCTTAAAAAAAAATAATTGAAAAGCTAATTCACATAAGGTTTGGGGGGCGGTATAAAAACGTAGCAGTTTAGTTGCATTTTTAACACCGCCCCGCCCCCCCATATCCCCTAACCTATACACCTTTTAGCTGCAGAGGCAGGGGGGTGCAGACATGTCATGCAAACGATGCTTTGCTTCATGGCCATGGCAGAAAAGGTACTCCACTGTCGCTTTAGGCATGCGTGAAGTCCATTGAACGTGACCAATTCAAGCGAATGGGGCGGCTCTACAAGTGCCTGGCAAACGGATGCAATGCGATACAACAACTCCTCACCACCTGTCCCATAAGTGGTCCCTCGGCAGGTCTCTCGGCTCCTCCCCGCATCAGATAACCCACTGGGAGAAGCCCTCTCCTGGGGGGTTACCTTGCGGGCGTGCTCCCAAATCCAGCATTCGGTGACCATAGATGTCGAATGCGGACTCAGCCCCACCACCCAGCGGCCGCGTCATTGGATTTGATTGACAGCAGTGGGAGCCAATGGCTGTGCTGCTATCAATCTATCCAATCAACAACCGAGAACCCCCTACCTGAGAGACAAGTTTGAGGGTTCAGGTTAGAAAAACGGGGGGGAGGGGGGGGTGCGGTGGCTGGTTGCCGGTCACAAACAGGTGTTTTTTCACCTTAAAGTGGTTGTATAGTCAATTTTGGTACTTTTACCTACAGGAAAGCCTATAATAAGGCTTACCTGTAGGTAAAAAAAATATCTCCTAAACCTGTACGGTTTAGGAGATATTCCCCTCGCAATGCACCGCTGACTGCGGAGTCTCGGCTGAAAGTCCGGCAGACGCCGGACCCTGCCGGGAAGAAATCTCCTGCGCGCATGCGCAGGAGTGACGATATCGCGGCTCCGGCCCCTCACCGCCGGAGCCGCAATACCCGAAAGAAACGCAGAGGGAACATGTCAGCTCCCTTGGCATGGATTGGGCCAGATGTTGGTGCCTCGTTCTAAGGTAAGTATTTCATAATGAGCTAGTATGCTTTTTCCTTTGCAGGTGAGTAAAAAAAAAACTTCAGCGGGTATACAACCGCTTTAATGCATAGGATGCATTGAGGTGAAAAAACACGAACCTTTACAACCCCTTTAAACTTGTCAGATTTTTTTTTTGCCCATGTATCTAAAGATTTCCCTTCACTTCCTGTCCTTTGGACACAAGGGAAATCCCATCTTAATTGCTTTCAGGACAATCGTTCCCACGGGCGGTGGAGCCCTGCGCAGTTGCAGTTTAATAGTGACAGCTGCTATGTGGAAAAGGAACCCCCCGCACGCTGTCACAGGGAGGAGGAGGCTCTGGGGGTGGGAAATGGGTGCTTAGGAACAAGTTACATGTTACACCCTATATACAGGTGTAACATGCCGGGCTGCTAAGGCAGTACAGCTAGTCCTGTTGTACTGGGCCCGGCCCCATCAGCTCAACAGGGGGGGGGGCCCGGGCATCCTTTACAGTTCATTTCTGCAAAAAAACAAACAGGGCTTTCTAAAGTCCTGTAGGAGCAAAGATCTAAGTATGATCAGAAGCTTTGGAGGCTAGAGGAGAGATCTGGGGTCTAATAGACCCCAGATCTCTCCATAAAGAGGACCTGTCATGGCTCATGCTATTACATGTTCAAAGCCGGGACAGAGGGAACGGTTAGAGGTGGAGTAAATGCGGGTCAAAGGGGCCCCAAAAGTTAGGCTGTACAAGGCCCCATGATTTCTAACAGCAGCCCTGGTAGCATGTAACATGTTCCTAAAGGTGAACTTAGCCTTTAAGCAAGCCAGTTCTTCATCCATACAACTTGAGGAAAAGACGCATTCTGTTTTGCCAAAATGTTCCCCCAAAAATTATACAGTTTATATACAGTAAGCACATGAAACAGTAACTAGCAAAGCATACAGTCCACATGAACTCACCATAAGGGCATGGGCCAGGTAGCCGTTGGTTCTGGTCTGTAAGCCCACAGTGTCCAGGGCGGATCTGACGTAATTCTCAGGGCTGGGTTTGTCCCATGTTGGCTTGCGGATTTTGCTCAGTTTTGTTGCCACGAAGAAAGGTAGAACGCTCTGCAGAGAGGGACAGAGGGAACAGAATATAAATCTCCCTCATTTAGTGTCCCCTTCATACACTTATCACTTTATGGAAATGTGAATGCTGACACTTGTGTGGAGGGACGGCCCCGTAAAACCATAGCAAGTGCCCAAAACTAAATTCCTCCTTTATACTTTAGAGCATACCAAAGTGTTTGCCTGAAGTCTTCTTACAAAGCGTAGAACCTTGTTTGATATTTTAAATGTTGACAAGAGCCTTTCTTGTGCTACTGAGGTCTGTTTCCAAAGCAGTCCTGAACCATGTTATATACTTCCTAGACTGCACAGCAGAATGAGGCTTTGAAGTTGAAGTTTAACCTGCTTATATTTTTGCCTTTCCTGCTTCTCCCCCTTCCCCCTCATTAAAAGCAGAACTTCAGTAATTGTTTCATCTTTCCATCTATTAAATCTTCTGCCCTTGTTGTTTTAACTTTGGATAAAAATCTGCCAGTAAATACCTTATACAGCCCACCTCCTGTTTATTGTCTGGTCATTAGTCTAGGCTTATGACATCATGCACAGCTCTCTCTCTCTCACTCTCCTGAGAGTCTGGCAGGAAGGGAGAGGGGTTGAGTCATAGGAGGGTCAATGAGAGCTGCAGAGCTGTGAGGTGTGTGTCTGTGTAAATCCAGGAAGTGAATAGGCAGCAGCTTCAGCTGTCCACAGTTAAAATGGCTGCAGCCAGACTCAGTGGAGGGAGATTTCTGCAGCATATTTGGCAAGTACAGAATCACAATATATATAAAATAATATGCAAAGTGGTTGGAGGAAGCTTCAGAATGGCAAAGATGTTTTTATTACAAATTATGTGAGCAGACCGCAGTTCCTCTTTAAGTTAAACACTTTTTTAAATAAAACCTGTCAGTTTTCATTACATACCTTGTTATAAGCCTAGTACATAAGATTCAAAAATTGTATGCAAAATGCCGCTCTCAAATCGATAATATGATCTTTAGTACACGGCTTTTGAGAGCCGATCATAACAATTTATCCAAAATTATCAGAAGGGGCAAACGAGAACATTTTTTTCTGGTATAGTGCGCTTTTCTTTTAATCAATACAGTTTTCATCCAAAAATACAATACATTACTTACGAATTTGTATTCTGTTGTATGAGAAGTTTTGTAAAATAAAGAGGAGCTCCACCCAAAAGGGGAAGAGCCACTTGTGACAGGTACCTGCTTCCACTTCTGGGTGAGTTTACCAGAAGCTTGGTCCCCCCTCCTCCTTCCACTGCCGCCGGGGCCATTCACAACGCAGGGCTTCACTGCCGGTTTCCCTTAGCCGAGATGGCAGTGGCAGCATCAGAGCCAACTGAAAAATCAGCTTGGGTGAAGACACCGTTGGCACCCTGGACAGGTAAGTGTCCTAATATTAAAAGTCAGCAGCTACAGTCTTTGTAGCTGCTGACTTCATTTTTTTTTTCTGAAGGAGCCTGGAGCTCTGTTTTAAAGCAGAGTTCCACCCGAAAAGTGGAACTTTTGCTTACACGCTCCCCCCTCCGGTTTATTAAAAATCAGCAGCTACAGTATTTTTTTCAGAAGGAGCCTGGAGCTCCATTTTAAAGCAGAGTTCCACCCAAGAGTGGAACTTTTGCTTACATGCTCCCCCCCCCTCCCCATCCGGTGCCACACCTTCCGGGGGGGGGGGGGGGCGGGGGGGGACCTGTGCTTAACAGGTCCCCTTCCCCACTTCCGGAGATGGGGCCGTGGCCCGATCTCCCAGAATCTCGGGCCCCCTCCTCCTTCCCCTGTGCAGTAGGGAACCAGCTGTGAAGCCGGAAGGCTTTACTGCCGGTTTCCCTTACCAGGAATGGCGGCGGCAACTGGGAGTCGATCCAAAGATCAGCTGGGGTGCTGACATCATGGGCTCCCTGGACAGGTAAGTGCCCCAATATTAATATTACAGTATTTGAAGCTGCTGGCTTTTAATTTTTCTCACCCAGGCTGGACCTCCTCTTTAAGTAACCTCTTCATTTCGACTAGCATGCAAAAAATAAAACTAAAACCGGACGATCATTTATCCGATATCCTCATCGTGTGTACCAGGCTTTAGACTCAGTGACATTGTCTCTGTGCTCCTCTGCACAATGCGGCCAGATCATGGCTGGTGGGAGGAGATGGCAGAGTTCTGAAAACATAAGCACCCCGCTTCAGTACTCATCAGCCCTGATATGTAAGCAGTGGGAGGGATCTTGGGAGGAGTTAGTAAAATATAAAACCTTGATGGGTGTCAGTCTGGAGGAGTGGGAGTGCCTAATCAGACTGCATTTGCATGCAGACCAGCCTAGGCCTGCAAGTGATGCTGGGCATCAAGGACAGAAAGAACTGAAAATCCAATAAATAGAAAGGGTGGGGAACAGTTCAATGATGCTGAACATCCTCCAGCCAGGAAAGGAGGTGGGATATATCTGAGTTGCTGCAGTTTCTAATGCACATTGTGAGAAGCTCACAGTGTGCAGTGAAATCAGAGCAAGAAATTTCAGTCCAGTAGAGGAGCCCGTACAATTGTGCAAGAATGAAGGGAAAGTTGGAGTTCAGCTTTAAAAAAATAAAAAATAAAAATTAAAAAAAAGTGGGTGGGGTTCCCAACTTGTTTTTTATAATACATGCAGGGGCGCACTGACCATTCAGCCACTTGGGCACTGCCCGAGGGCCCCAGGCCACTAGTGGGCCCCATCAGGGTTGCCAGCCTCCGTAAAACCAGGGACAGTATGTAAAAATCTGTGTTTTTTTTTACATCTGCCTCTGAAATGTCCCTTACCGACATCTTGTTGGTCTATCTGTGTATACTGTGTGTACATGTATGTGTAACCTATGTGATTGTATACTGTGTGTGTGTTTGTGTATACTGTGTGGCCCCATAATCCCTGATTGCCTGGGGGCCCCATAATCTCCTATTGCCCGGGGGCCCCATGAGTTGTCAGTCCGCCCCTGAATACATGTATGTGTCATAGGAGCACAGTCTATATGAATCCTCTATCAGCAACAGCACAGATGCTTGTAGAATACAGACTTACACAAAAATAGGCCCCTGGGGTCTTCAACTGCAGGCCTTTTGTTCTATAAATGTAAAAACCCGTGAACAGAAACAAAATGTCGTGGACTTCAGTGGCTAAAGAAAGCACTGGCGTGTTTGAGGGGAATGAAAAAGGGTAATTGCGGTTATACTGTGGGTTGCAGTTATGCGTTTTGGTCACAAGATGGCAGTAAAAGGATAAAATATAGTCGAACAATGTTTACAAAGACTGAAAAGGGAGAGGAGTGAGTAATACATTCAGTGGTAATAACAGAATTGGTTACCAAATGTGATCATATTCCTTTAGGTCCGTCCCCCCCCGTTCACACCCGAGTGTGGTGGAATCACGGGCTGAACCATGCAAGTCTGGCTTTGATTCCAGAATCGCAGCAAAATGCTAGACGCGGCTGCGGTGCTATTTCTCAATGGCACCCCAAATGCGGCGTGACAAAATTCACTAATATTGTTGCAAAAAACAAAAACACACAACGCCAAACACGTCTGGCTCAGTGGCAAATTTTGGTACACGAGCTTCCGTGGCACGTTTTTAATGTGGATGGAGGCCCATTTAAAAAGGAATGGTGCAGTTTCAAAAGCACACCACCAAAACGTGTGAAAAAGATAAAAAATAAATAAATAAACACGAAGCTTCAGTGTGTGGCTCTGTGTTGCTCAGGTGTGAACAGGGCCTTCTAGGTATGGGAATTTTATATGGTGTTACATTGTTCCAGCTTGGACTAATGGAAGTATGTACAATATATACCATATGGGACTAATGAGCTGCAAATCACGGAAGTAGACACCGCTACTCTATATAATGGGTCACATGACCTCCATTCTCAGCAGCATTAGAGGCCTGGATAGCTGGTGGTGGAAACTGCAGAGGGGTTTGTCAGCAGAAGGCAGAGAAACAGCAGCACACTGATCTTCCCAGTGAATGGCTGTGTAGAAGGGGGGGAGGATGTTAGGACAAGTCTGATCATTGGAGAAGAGTACACGGAGTTCCCAGCATAGCTAGAGAACTGGCAACACTGTGCTCTCCTGCTTAGTGGGGTCAGTTTTTAATAGGATAACAGAGGGACTGACAGGAACACCAGGGATTTCAAACAAAGGAAGCAATACAAAGAGAACAGGAGACTTTCTCCTAGAAGTACATGGTGCAGCAGGCACATATCAGGAATATGAAACGTTGAGGTAACAAACGCTTCAAGTCTGTAGAAGTCTATACAGAGCTTACAAAGACGTTGTTACCATGTAGAATTAGGGCAAAGTATATGCTCCAGTGTTGGCTGGTTTAGGAGCTTAAAGCTCATCTCCAGGATCTTCCCTCTCCCCAAGATCAGTCCATGCCCTTCATTTCTTTTTCATTGTAAAATGGCTAATTGGATGTATAAACAAGACTTAACTTGCAAGGTGATATCATTAGTAATGACCAAAATCCTTGCTATGGCCGAGTTCAGGATGGAGGATCCTGTGGGGGGGGGGGGAGGGGGGGGGGGCGCAAATCCCTTCTGATGGAGTCCCATGCACCACGCAGAACTGAATATCCCATCAACCTTTAGGGATTGTAGTGATGTCTTTGGATGGTTTGATGACAAAAGACTATGTAGGGGGGGGGGGGGGGCTTTCTTGACCAGCTGCCCTTCATTGGCTTAATATCTTGTCACAGGAGCAACAATGAATAAAACAGACCGGGTTTAGGGTAAGCTATGGAATGGCTATGGAACATATTAGGGATGCACCGATACCATTTTCTTTTTTTTACAAGGAGTACAAGTACCGATACTTTTTTTTTTTTTTTTTTAGCACTCGCCGATATCAATTACCGATACCTACCGCAACTGTTTTGTTTTAACTTCAGCTGTCAGCAATGGTACAAAGCATTGAAATGTTATTTACAAATAAAATAAATTGATTTTTTTTTTTCAATGTGAAATGTGTAAATATATTAATATATGTATGTAAATATATTCACTATCAAAGCAAACAAAAAAAATTTTTTAATTGTTTATCGTTTATAAAATAGATGCAAACAAAAGAAAAAAAAGCAGGAAAATAATAATTAAATAAAGGCGAATAGGGAGTTAATTAAGGCTGATTAGAGTAAATTACCGTATTTATCGGCGTATAACACGCACTTTTTTCCCCTTAAAAGCAGGGGAAAATCGTGGGTGCGTGTTATACGCCGATCCCCCGAAATTCTGAGCCTCTGGGCGGCTTTCAGCCTTCGGCTCTTCAAGGTGACTTTCGGCCGCTCTCGGCAGCTTTCGCCCGCCTTCGCTCTTCTCGGCGGCCGAAAGCTGCCGAGAATGGCCGAAGGCGGCCGAAAGCTGGCGAGAAGAGCCGAAGGCGCCGGAGGCCCGCCGAGAACTACCGCGGCATTTAAAAAAAAACAAAAAACAAATAGCAAATAAAATAGACAAGGCTGCAATGGGGGACAAGGCTGCAATGGTGGACAAGGCTGTAATGGTGGACAAGGCTGCAATGGTGGACAAGGCTGCAATGGTGGACAAGGCTGCAATGGTGGACAAGGCTGCAATGGTGGACAAGGCTGCAATGGTGGACAAGGCTGTATAAGGCTGCAATGGTGGACAAGGCTGTATAAGGCTGCAATGGTGGACAAGGCTGTATAAGGCTGCAATGGTGGACAAGGCTGCAATGGTGGACAAGGCTGCAATGGTGGACAAGGCTGCAATGGTGGACAAGGCTGCAATGGTGGACAAGGCTGCAATGGTGGACAAGGCTGCAATGGTGGACAAGGCTGCAATGGTGGACAAGGCTGCAATGGTGGACAAGGCTGCAATGGTGGACAAGGCTGCAATGGTGGACAAGGCTGCAGATGACACTGATGGGCATATAAAAGTACGGTTTTTTTTCCCCCCTTAAACTTCCCTCCTAAAAGTTTTTTTCCTTTAAATTCCCTCCTATACTTGGGGTGCGTGTTATATGCCGGCGCGTGTTATACGCCGATAAATACGGTAAAGGTTAATAAGGGGTTAAACAGAGGAACATTTGTTCATCCATTTGATCTGCAGATGAAGAAACAGAAATATACAAAAAGAAACAATGTTTCTTTTTATTTTAGTGTTTCAGGGCTGAGCAATGTTGTTAATAAACATTGCTGGTGATGCGTCGCATACTGTCCTCCGATAGTGTTTTTTCTGACAGCTCCAATTACCGGAATTCTGGGGAGAACCACTGACAGCTCAAAGAACTGAGCCTGAAATTATCGGTTTCAGGTATCGTGCATTTGCACGAGTACCAATACTTGTGCAAATACTCGGTATCGGCATACTCAGTATCGGCATATACTAGTATTGATGCAACCCTCGAACATATACTTGTAGATTTATTGCTTTGCTTGGAGTTCAGATTTAAACACGAGAATGAAGTTATGAGCCGTCCCACTATGTGACCAGTATTTGGGCCTAGTGTGATTGGCCACCCAATCTATCAGATTTCGTTGGACACCCTGTGCAAGCATCTCTAGGCCACTAAAGCTTTGGGATTAGAAGTCAAGAGGTGAGGTTTAGCAATGGGGAGGAAAAGGGTTGAACCCAAAGTTTGGTAAAAGTCAGGTGTGTGTGTGTGTGTGTGTGTGTGTGTGTGTGTGTGTGTGTGTGTGTGTGTGTTGCTCCTGGGATCTAGGACAGTGATGGCGAACCTCGGCATCCCAGATATTTTGGAACTACATACCCCATGATGCTCACCTACACTGCAGAGTACATGAGAATCGGGGAAAATTTAGTTCCAAAACATCTGGGGTGCCAAGGTTCACCATCACTGATCTAGGGGATCCCCAGACACACAGCCAAGTGGAACAGGCTTTCAAGTATTATAAGGTCGGCCCTCAAGCATGTTCAGTTCATCAAATCTGGCCCTCTTTGAAAAAAGTTTGGACACCCCTGTTTTAGGACCTGGACCTATCAAAGGCCAATCAAAGTCCAGGTCCTAAAACAGGGGTGTCCAAACTTTTTTCAAAGAGGGCCAGATTTGATGAACTGAACATGCTCGAGGGCCGACCATTTTGCCTGACATTCTTTGAACCATTAAAGTTCGGTCTAAGTGTGTTCGGCCGAGCACTAATACACTACCCAACAAGAATTCTCTTGCCTTTGTGGCTGTGTGTGGTGAAGAGATGAACTCAAGTGTATTATTTGGATACACCGTATTTTTTGGGGTATAACACGCACCTTCACTTTAAGAGGGAAGCTTCAGGAAAAAAAATACAAAATTTTAAATAAAGAACTGAAGCAAAATAAGGGTCAGTGCCCATCTGCAGACCCACAATTGCCAGGAACGCAGCGCCCACCATTGCCAGGAACGCAGCGCCCACCATTGCCAGGAACGCAGCGCCCACCATTGCTAGAATTGCAGTGCCCACCATTGCCAGGAACGTACCCACCATTGCCACGAATGCAGCCCCACCATTGCTAGAAATTCACTCACCATTGCCAGGAATGCAGCCCCACCATTGCTAGGAATGCAGCGCCCACCATTGCTAGGAATGCAGCCCCACCATTGCTAGGAATGCAGCGCCCACCATTGCTAGGAATGCAGTGCCCACCATTGCCAGGAATGTACCCACCATTGCCAGGAATGTACCCACCATTGCCAGGAATGCAGCCCCACCATTGCTAGAAATTCACTCACCATTGCACGGAATGCAGCCCCACCATTGCCGGGAATGCACCCACCATTGCCGGGAATGCAGCCCCACCATTGCCGGGAATGCACCCACCATTGCCGGGAATGCACCCACCATTGCCGGGAATGCAGCCCCACCATTGCCAGGAATGCAGCCCCACCATTGCCAGGAATGCAGCCACCATTTCCAGGAATGCAGCCACCATTTCCAGGAATGCAGCCACCATTGCCAGGAATGCAGCCACCATTGCCAGGAATTCACCCCCAATTGCTAGGAATGCAGCCACCATTGCCAGGAATTCACTCACCATTGCCAGGAATACAGCCCCACAATTGCAATTGCCAGGAATGCAGCCACCATTACCATCAGTGCAGCCATGGAGGGCAGGACGAGCGCCAAAGACATCTTACAGGAGAATTTCCTGTTTACACAACGGCCCCTTTAAGAGAAAGTCCCGCCTCCTCTGATGGACAGAACAGTCGTCCAATGGCAGAGATGGGACTTCCTATACACAGGAAATTCTCAGCCTGTGTGCACGGCACTCGTCCTGCCTCTTCCCTCCAAGGCAGCTGGACTATATATCTTTTGTGACCACGGCGCTGGGAGATCGCCGGGGGCCACAAAAGATGTACATGTTTAAATAACCAGGCGGGCCGTTCAAAACCGGACCGCGGGCCGCGATTGGCCCGCGGGCCGGACTTTGGACATGCCTGTCCTAAAACATGGCAAGGCTTACAATACTGCTAAAAGCCAGGCAATCATACCTACTTCTCTGCATAATAATCTTCAAAACAAGGCAGCCTACACCGTACATTGAGCCTTGACTTTTGTCCACGTCAACACTAAACGCCACCCTCCTCCTTGCTCTGCCCAAGCCATTTTTTTCACATTTCTTTTTTAAGAAAATAAGACAGTTTCCAAGGATCCATCAGTATCTGATTTCCAGTACAGTAACCTATGTCTGAGAAGTATAATGAATAAACCAATATGATCAGATATTTAAATAGTCCTATCCCTAAAAAGGAGCAGGGGGAACACAATCCTGCAGGTATCAACCTGATGTGCCACAGAGACACCCCGACTAGGAAACCCCCGGCATGGGGCAACCACCTGGGGGACCCCCAACGTGCTGGAAAACTGCTAAATTTTTAATGGGAGTGGGAAGTAAAGAAAGAAGAGCTAAAGAAGGAAAGGGGTGAGTGAGGAGAAAAAGAGGAGAGATTACCAAAAAAAATAAAAAAAGGGGGGGGGGGTTGGGGTTGGAGAGAAGGAAGGGAAGTTTTGAGGAGCCAGCTGGCCACAGAGGACAAAGTGGGTTTATCTCCACCCATTAACCATTAGGACCTACATCCAAGAGAGCCTTAACGTCCTCTGTGCAGATAAACATGCTCCATAGGGTCCAGGTTTTCGCGTAGACCTCTCATTTTTGCTGAGTCATCAACGCCAGATCTTCCTGCCCTAGCCAATCCCATACCTAAACCTCTACTGGCCAAACAATTTCAAACTTCTGAATGGTTGAGTTGAGGAGTGACAGAACAGTCAGCGTCTATAGGGGCTCCACAGGAACACATGAATGTCTTTGAAGACTGACTTCTGTTGAAGATGGCACTAAAAACCCAGCCTCTCTCCTTGTGCCAAACCCACTTAAGCCATTTAACAAAAACATACCTAAACCTCTACTGGTTATGGATGTTCTGGTATTGAACAAGGAATAGTTGGGGTGATGCCAAAGAGACAGTCAGGGTCTGTAGGGGCTCCACAGGGATACAGGGATGTCATTGTTACATAGTTACATAGTTAGTAAGGTTGAATAAAGACACCAGTCCATCCAGTTCAACCTGAGTGAGTGTCTACAATTATCCCTATCCCTGTACATTGCACACTCACATCAGTCCCTACCCTCAAGGAGCCCACAATCAAAGGTCCCCATTCATATACTAGGGCCAATTTTGGACAGAAGCCAATTAACCTACCTGCATGTCTTTGGAGTGTGGGAGGAAACCTGAGTACCCGGAGGAAACCCACGCAGGCACAGGAAGAACATGCAAACTCCAGGCAGGTAGTGTCGTGGGTGGGATTTGAACCAGCGACCCTTCTTACTGCTAGGTGAGAGTGCTAACCATTACACCACTGTGCTGCCCTTATATGTCTATAAGGACTGACCTATATACACAAGAAAACTCTAAACCCCACCCCTCTCCTTGTGACAAGCCATTTAACAATCATATACCTAAACCTCTGGTATTGGACCGTTGAATGGTGGAGGTGAGGCCTGATAGAAAGTCTGGGCCTGCGGGGGCTCCGTAGGGACACAAGGATGTTTCTGAAGACTGACGTGTTGAAGTCAGCACTAAGCCCCACCCAGACCATTTACCCCACCCAGGGGTTCTGGTACTGGACCACTGAATGACTGGGGTGAGGCCTGACAGCCATCAGGATCTGTAGGGGGCTCAACTCAAACACAAGGACAAGACATGAATGTTGACGTCCGCACTAACAAGTCAGCACTAACTAGCCATTTAAGGATTACATATCCAAAGATCTACTGGCCACTGAGGTTCTGGTAATGCACCGTTGGGGTGAGGCCTCAAAAAACAGTCAGGGTCCTGCAGGGGTTCCACAGATATCTCTTTGTAACAGCCTGCAGACGCCACAAGGTGGCGTCATCTTAGCCAATTATTGGGACCCGACTCTTTAAAAGGTGCCAAGAGCCAAATATCGACTCCCAGCTGCTACATGACAAATGTTGAAAAATATTTTGTCATAAAAATCTGCCTCGGTTCCTTATTGTCAAGAAGCAAACAGAGATTCACTGCTACAATTGGATCTGTCAGGAAAAAAAAAAAAAAAAAAAAGGAAGGTGGGGGATTTAATGTGTTCTGGTAGGAATCCCTCATAGGAGGCACAAAATACCATTCTTATGAAAGGGTTACCGCTGAAAGATCACCGACAACACATCAGCGCGATTCTGCGGTAATCTCTTTTCTTGGAAGATTTTTCTTTTTTTTTTTTTTTTTTTTTTAAACCAAGGGAAAAAAAAAAAAAAACCCAGCAAGTGGAATAAAATTAAAAAGAAAAAAAAAATGTAATACAAGAGACCAACTAAGAGACTGAACGGTGAGGACGTCACACCCTCCTGAGTGGGAGAGAGAACGTGAGCTCCTTGTTGCCAAGACAGCTGCTGTTGCCATGGAAACCACACAATAACAAGGATCCTCGGCAACGACGTAGAAAACTCACCTGCACCGTGATCCCCTTATTCCGATATTCTGCATGCAGACCCCGGGAGAAGAAATCCACAAACGCCTGGCAGAGGGGAGGAAAAAAAAAAGGGGGATCATTTAATGATAATTATCAGGTGAAAACATAAGGTTTTCTTATAATTAATTACAAATATAACAGATAAACGATAAAAGAAATGTTTCTTCTAAAATATGCACTATATGGCCAAATATATGTGGTCACCACCCCTGATGATTGCATTCAGATGAAGGACACCACCCCTAATGATTGCATTCAGGTAAAGGACAGCACCCCTAATGATTGCATTCAGGTAAAGGACAGCACCCCTAATGATTGCATTCAGGTGAAGGACAGCACCCCTAATGATTGTATTCAGGTGAAGGACAGCACCCCTAATGATTGCATTCAGGTGAAGGACAGCACCCCTAATGATTGCATTCAGGTGAAGGACACCACCCCTAATGATTGCATTCAGGTGAAGGACAGCACCCCTAATGATTGCATTCAGGTGAAGGACAGCACCCCTAATGATTGCATTCAGGTGAAGGACAGCACCCCTAATGATTGCATTCAGGTGAAGGACAGCACCCCTAATGATTGAATTCAGGTGAAGGACAGCACCCCTAATGATTGAATTCAGATGAAGGACACCACCCCTAATGATTGCATTCAGATGAAGGACAGCACCCCTAATGATTGCATTCAGGTGAAGGACACCACCCCTAATGATTGTATTCAGATGAAGGACACCACCCCTAATGATTGCATTCAGGTGAAGGACAGCACTGCTAATGATTGCATCCAGATGCCTCCAGTGAAGGGTACTGGTTAAGACCTGGTTCACACCAATGCAGGTTGCAGTTTGCATATTCCAGGTGCATTTTGCATTTTTCAATACATGTTTTTGATCCACTGAAGTCTTTGGAACAAAAAAAAAACTGAAAAGTCCCTGACCCTTTCCGTAAAATGCACAGATGTGAACATGACCCATGGGAAACCATGTTAAATGGACTGTAGTGTGCGTTTACGAAACTGAAAAAGCACTAAAAATTGCATAGGCACTCCCATTCATGTCAATCGGGACACAGTGGCTGCTCCCAATTTGAAATCCGAACGGACGCACAGCCCTGAACACAGACTGTGTGCTCGGAACTGTGCACCCACACCAATGGTAAATTGGGAGTAGCGACTGTGTCTGTGCAGCTGCTGTGTCCCAATGAACATTAATGATACTGCCCACATGGGGATGCACAAAACACCTGTGCTTTCTCATGAGCAGAAACGCAGCCCCTTGCACGGGCGTACACTGTAGTACGACTGTGTGAAGGAGGCCTTATTAATGTTGCAGCATACAAAAACATTTTTGGGAAATTGTGCACTCGCGGTAACAGTTTTGGGATGACTGTGTCCCTGAGCACAAAGCCAGTAGATTTACTGCTACAGGGCGGCCCCCCTGTGCAGAATCACATATACACACACACACACACATATACATATACATATATATATATATATATATATATATGTGTGTGATTCTGCACTTCTGCCTACAGGGGGTGCGTGTGCGCTGCCGGGGGGGGGGGGGGTGCTTCTGCTGTATTTATTCAAAGCAGAAGCTGATCTGCAGGTGCTGGATGTCCACCAGCACCCGCCAATCGTCAGGCAGAGACACAGAACGGAGCTCTGCCCATGTATACAATGCAGAGCTGCAGCCGGTCAGTGGGGATGTGCTGGCTTTTCTGTCCCTGCGAAGCAGGGAATAAAATCCAGCAATTCATTACTGAAAGCAGCACACAAACACTGGTTGGGCACACATTTAACCCTTTGATCACCCTAAATGCAAACTCCTTCCCAGCCAATGTCATTAGTACAGTGACGGTGCATATTTTTAGCCCTGATCATTGTGTTAGAGATGTAGCAGAATACATATTGGCCTAAACTACCTATTTGTATCACATTCTCATTAGTCCATTTCTACCTATTGGTCAGTACATTATTTATACATTTTTATTTTATTTTATTCTATAGGAACTTTCATGGTAGCATCAGCTCCTGATGAGTGGGGAGACACCCACGAAACGCGTCGAGCTTTGTAATTTGATGTCCTAGACACATTGTATACGGAACCATATCTACCAGTTCTTGATCAATTATTATATATTGAATTTTGTTTTACATCTATTGGATGCATTTTTACCTTGTGGATATATCTGTTGATGTCGGGCATGCTGTCATAGGCATCATTATGCCACATTACCCTATTAATTTAATTATTATTATTATGTGCAGCCAAATGTGGATACTATATATCATGTTTTTACTGTATTGATGTCTATATATATTATGAGTTTGATTTATTTATAACAAATAGTTTTTTATCGAATAATGATTAAAATAAGCAAACATGTTAAAATTCTCTTTTACTATCCAAGTGCTTCATTTAAAGTCCCACTTCCCCTTTTTTTGTACGTATCGATTACCAGGATGGAGGTACTTAATTGTGCTTCATTTAAAGTCCCAAAATTCCCCCCTCTTTGCATATACATATTGTTTTTATTGGATATGTTTTATAGCAGATAGTAAAAAAAAAAAAAAAAAAAGATTATATAATAAAATGTATATATATATATATATATATATATATATATATATATATATATATATATATATATATATATTTTTTTTTTTAAATTATTATTATTATATAATATTCTAATATAATTTTTTTTTTTACTAGCCACTATAAAACAAACATTTAAATTTTTTTTTTAAATTGTCGGTCTTTTTTGTTTATAGCGCAAAACACAAAAATAAAACGCAGTGGTGATCAAATACCACCAAAAAAAAAGTTCTGTTTTTGGGGGAAAAAAAATTACAAATTTTATTTGGGTACAGCCTTGCATGAACGCACAATTGTAAGTTAAAGTAACGCAATGTTGTATCGTGAAAAATGGCCTGGTCATGAAAGGGGTAAATCTTCCGGAGGTAAAGTTGTTTGGAGGAACTGGAGAGATCTGCACAGAGCCCTGACCTCAACACTACTGACCACCTTTGAGATGAACTGGAAACCCCCGATTATGAGCCATGGTTTCCCAACCAACATCAGGACCTGACCTCACAAATGTTTTAATGTCTGAATTTTGACCATATAGTCCGATTCTCCGTCTTCATTCGCTGTAACCAATTAGCCTCGGTCTGTGATGTCTCAAGCTGAAAAGGTACAGCAAAGAAAAATCACAGGCAGAGTGTAAAATCAATTAATGAACAGCTAGAGCTACAGTGCATCCGGAAAGTTTACACACAGCTTCATTTTTTCCACATTTTGTTATGTTACAGCCTTATTCCAAAACGGATAAAATTCATTATTTTCCTCACAATTCTACAAACCATCCCCCATAAAACATGAAAGAAGTTTGTTTGAAATCTTTGAAAATGTAATTAAAAATAAAAACACAAAAAAAAATTCCCATGTACATAAGAATTCACAGCCTTTACCACGACACTCGGAATTGATCTCAGGTGCCTCCTGTTTCCACTGATCATCCTTGAGATGTTTCTACAACTTGATTGGAGTCACCTGTGGTCATTTCAGTTGATTGGACATGATTTGGAAAGGAACACACCTGTCTATAGAAGGTCCCACAGGTAACAGTGCATGTCAGAGCACAAACCAAGCCATGAAGTCCAAGGAATTGTCTGTAGACCTCCGAGACAGGATTGTATGGAGGCACAGATCTGGGGAAGGGTACAGAAACATTTCTGCAGCACTAAAGGTCTCAATGAGCACAGTGGCCTCCATCATCTGTAAATGGAAGAAGTTTGGAACCACCGGGACTCTTCCTAGAGCGGGTCGCCTGACCAAACTGAGCGATTGGGGGAGAAAGGCCTTAGTCAGAGAGGTGACCAAGAACCCGATGGTCACTCTGACAGAGCTCCAGTGTTTCTCTGTGGAGAGAGGAGAACCTTCCAGAAGAACAATCATATCTGCAGCGCTCCACCAATCAGGCCTGTATGGTAGAGTGGACAGACGGAAGCCACTCCTCAGTAAAAGGCACATGACAGTCCGCCTGAAGTTTGCCAAAAGGCATCTGAGGAACTCTCAGACCATGAGAAACAAAATGCTCTGGTCTGATGCAACAAAGATTGCACCGTTTGGCCTGAATGGCGAGCGTCTGGAGGAAACCAGGCGCCGCTCATCACCTGGCCAATACCATCCCTACCGTGAAGCATGGTGGTGGCAGCATCATGCGGTGGGGATGTTTTTCAGTGGCAGGAACTGGGATACTAGTCAGGATCGAGGGAAAGATGACTGCAGCAATGTACAGAGACATCCTTGATGAAAACCTGCTCCAGAGCACTCTGGACCTCAGACTGGGGCGAAGGATCATCTTCCAACAGGACAAAGACCCTAAGCCAACAATAACAAAGAAGTTGCTACGGGACAACTCTGTGAATGTCCTCGAGTGGCCCAGCCAGAGCCCAGACTTGAACCCGATTGAACATCTCTGGAGAGATCTGAAAATGGCTGAACACCCACACTCCCCATCCAACCTGATGGAGCTTGGGAGGTCCTGCAAAGAAGAAAGGAAGAAAACTGTCCAAAAATAGGTGTGCCAAGCTTGTAGCATCATACTCAAAAAGACTTGAGGCTGTAAAGGGTGCCAAAGACGCTTCACCAAAGTATTGAGCAAAGGCTGTGACTACTTATGTACATTGGATTTTTTTAGTTTTTTATTTTTAAGAAATTTGCAAAGATTTCAAACAAACTTCTGTCACATTGCCATTATGGGGTATTGTTTGTAGAATTTTGTGGAAAATAATGAATTTAATCTATTTTGTGGAAAAAGTGAAGTCCTGTGAATGTACTATATAACACTGGAACGATGCTAATGTCCGAAAAGATCTCATTTAATTCCAGTCAGAATTAAAGTTGAACTTCAGCCCGCAAAATACTCACTTCCAGCCACACAACTTTTGGACCACTGACCTCCGCGGACCTCTTCACCCCGGGTCTCTTTCAGGTGCAGGGCTTTTGGACTTTAAGCCCTTGTACACACGGTCGGACATTCCGACAACAAAATCCGTCAGATTTTTTCCGACGGATTTTGTCCGAAACGGGTGTTGCATACACACGGTCGGACAAAGTTGACAGAAAATCCGATCGTTCAGAACGTGATGATGTTATTTAGTTACGGCGGGACTACGTTCAGGCTAGTAGACAATAGCTTTGGTCTAGGAATTTGATCTGAGCATGCGTGGCACTTTGTCCGATCGGAATTCTCTACAAACGATCGGACGAAAACCTATCAGATCATGTTGTCAGAAAATTTTTATATCCAGCTCTCAAACTTTGTTGGTTGGACATTGCGACGGAAAAAGTCAGACGAAGCCCACACGCGGTCCGATTATCCGAAAACAAGGTCCGATCGGACATTTTCCATCAGAATGTCCGACCGTGTGTACAAGGGCTTAGATTGGCCAGCCAGGATACCATGGCTCTTGTGCATTTGCATGGTAGTTATTCATCCTGGCCAGGGCCGTTTTTAAAGGCAGGGCAAAAGGGGCAGCTGCCCTGGGCCCTGTCATTGTTGTGGGGCCCAAAGCAGCTGCCTCATACTTGCCAACTATCCCAGTTTAAATTGCCTTGTCCCTTGAAGTTTTAGTCCTGTGCTGTGTCCCGATATCTCACTGTGAAGTGCTGCTACTAATGCTGCCCAGTTCTGCCCTATTGTTGTATACAGATGACTCACCTGCAGACCCTGTGTTTACATGTAAATTACCGGCATTCATATGTAAATATGGGATATCATGCCCCCCCCCGAGGTCATATCCACAGTAATCTCTAGCAACCAATCAACAAGCAGAAATCATGTGCTGTAAGCTCTAGCAACCAGTCAGTGAGTGGTAATGATACGCTGTAACCTCTGGCAACCAATCGCAATAGCTGCCTGATCTGATTCAGTAAACTGCTTTTGAGTCTAGCTGCTATTTATTGTATGTCTCAGAGCAGGTGGAGAGCAAAACTGCATGGGGGGGGGCCAAGAAAAGTTTTGCCCAGGGTCCAATCAATATTAAAGACGGCCCTGATCCTGGCACACGAGCACTGAGCTGTAAACGGACAGGTAAGTTTGTATTATTGCAGAAGAAACATAGCATGTCTTTTCTGCAATAGAAAGCTGCCTGCTTGCAAATCTTTTAAATTCATTTTCGTTTCACATTCAAGTTGAAGTTTAGGTATGAATTCTTTTCCATAGTTCCATACTTGACCAATCCCCGTGGAAGTTGAATATCACTGTAGTAGGTACCGCTGCTAGAATGATTGCCACCAATAGGGATGAGCTTCGTGTTCGAGTCGAACGTACGTTCGACTCGAACATTGGCTGTTCGGCGAATTCCGAACGTTTGGGCCGTTCGCGTCAAAATTCGAGTGACGCGCGCGCGGACCACAATGCACTGCGGTGGCGCAGTGCATTGCTGCCCAATGATTGGCCAAGCATGCACTGTGACCCCGCATGCTTTTTTGGCTGATTTCCTATCTTGCTGCTGTGTAGTGGTTGTTGTCTGTGCCCTGACTGCAGTATACACCACTATATTCACCTCACCTACAGTGCCTTGCGAAAGTATTCGGCCCCTTGAACTTTTCAACCTTTTTGCCACATTTCAGGTTTCAAACATAAAGATATAACATTTTTATTTTTTGTGAAGAATCACCAACAAGTGGGACACAATTGTGAAGTGGAACGAAATCTATTGGATTTTTGAAACTTTTTTAACTAATAAAAAAATGAAAAGTGGGGCGTGCAAAATTATTCGGCCCCCTTGTGTTAATACTTTGTAGAGCCACCTTTTGCTGCGATTACAGCTGCAAGTCGCTTGGGGTATGTCTCTATCAGTTTTGCACATCGAGAGACTGAAATTCTTGCCCATTCTTCCTTGTAAAACAGCTCGAGCTCAGTGAGGTTGGATGGAGAGCGTTTGTGAACAGCAGTTTTCAGCTCTTTCCACAGATTCTCGATTGGATTCAGGTCTGGACTTTGACTTGGCCATTCTAACACCTGGACACGTTTATTTGTGAACCATTCCTTTGTAGATTTTGCTGTATGTTTGGGATCATTGTCTTGTTGGAAGATAAATCTCCGTCCCAGTTTCAGGTCTTTTGCAGACTCCAACAGGTTTTCATCCAGAATGGTCCTGTATTTGGCTGCATCCATCTTCCCCTCAATTTTAACCATCTTCCCTGTCCCTGCTGAAGAAAAGCAGGCCCAAACCATGATGCTGCCACCACCATGTTTGACAGTGGGGATGGTGTGTTGAGGGTGATGAGTTGTGTTGCTTTTACGCCAAACATATCGTTTTTCATTGTGGGCAAATGTTCGATTTTGGTTTCATCTGACCAGAGCACCTTCTTCCACATGTTTGGTGTGTCTCCCAGATGGCTTGTGGCAAACTTTAGACTTTATGGATATCTTTGAGAAATGGCTTTCTTCTTGCCACTCTTCCATAAAGGCCAGATTTGTGCAGTGTACGACTGATTGTTGTCCTATGGACAGACTCTCCCACCTCAGCTGTAGTTCTCTGCAGTTCATCCAGAGTGATCATGGGCCTCTTGGCTGCATCTCTGATCAGTCTTCTCCTTGTCTGAGCTGAAAGTTTAGAGGGACGGCCAGGTCTTGGTAGATTTGCAGTGGTCTGATACTCCTTCCATTTCAAAATGATCGCTTGCACAGTGCTCCTTGGGATGTTTAAAGCTTGGGAAATCTTTTTGTATCCAAATCCGGCTTTAAACTTCTCCACAACAGTATTACGAACCTGCCTGGTGTGTTCCTTGGTCTTCATGATGCTCTCTGCGCTTTCAACAGAACCCTGAGACTATCACAGAGCAGGGGCATTTATAGAGAGACTTGATTACACACAGGTGGATTCTATTTATCACCATCAGTCATTTAGGACAACATTGGATCATTCAGAGATCCTCGCTGAACTTCTGGAGTGAGTTTGCTGCACTGAAAGTAAAAGGGCCGAATAATTTTGCACGCACCACTTTTCAGTTTTTTATTTGCTAAAAAAGTTTAAAATATCCAATAGATTTTGTTCCACTTCACAATTGTGTCCCACTTGTTGGTGATTCTTCACAAAAAATAAAAATTTTATATCTTTATGTTTGAAGCCTGAAATATGGCAAAAGGTTGAAAAGTTCAAGGGGGCCGAATACTTTCGCAAGGCACTGTATATAGCTAGTGATCTAGCTTTAACCACTTAACAACTGCCCATTGCCGATTAACGGCTTCAGGGGGGTTGTTTAACTCTGAGAGGCCGTTAATTAATGGCCTCCCAGAATTCTGCTCTCGCGTGCCCCGAGGTGTGCGCACTCGAGAGCATCCGTGACCGCCGGGTCGCATCACGGATCACGGTAAACGGCCGCTCATAGCGGCCGTTTACCACGTGATTGCTCCGTCAAATGACGGAGTGCTCACTTGGAAACAAACCGGCGTCATGTTATGACGCCTGTTCCTCCCTCCCCTCTCTGTACAACGGAGGGGAAAGAGATCGGTGTCAGCAGCGATGTGGGCTGCATCTGCAGTGCCCACATCGCTGCTCACCGAATTTAACCCCTCAATTCCCTGCCAATACTCTGCAATACCAGTGCATACTCTGCAGTACCCTGCCATTACTCTGCAGTACCCTGCCATTACTCTGCAGTACCCTGCCATTACTCTGCAGTACCCCGCCATTACTCTGCAGTACCCCGCCATTACTCTGCAGTACCCCGCCATTACTCTGCAGTACCCCGCCATTACTCTGCAGTACCCCGCCATTACTCTGCAGTGCAGTACCCTGCCATTACTCTGCAGTGCAGTACCCTGCCATTACTCTGCAGTGCAGTACCCTGCCATTACTCTGCAGTACCCCCCATTACTCTGCAGTAACCCCCATTACTCTGCAGTACCCCCCAATACTCTGCAGTACCCCCCAATACTCTGCAGTACCCCCCAATACTCTGCAGTACCCCCCAATACTCTGCAGTACCCCCCAATACTCTGCAGTACCCCCCAATACTCTGCAGTAACCCCCAATACTCTGCAGTAACCCCCAATACTCTGCAGTAACCCCAATACTCTGCAGTAACCTGCCATTACTCTGTAGTACCCCCCAATACTCTGCAGTACCCTGCTATTACTCTGTAGTACCCCGCCAATACCCCGCCAATACTCTGTAATACCCTGCCATAAATTGCCATACCCAGCCATACTCAGAGATACCCAGCCATACTCGGTGATACCCTGAAATACCCAGCCATAGACGCCCCCCACCCCTCACCGCCCTCCGGTGCTTCTACCAACTCGCCAGTACGATCAAAGCCAGAATCTTTTTTTTATTTTTTATTTCAGCCTTCCCAGCCTAGAGGTGAGATGTGGGGTCATATTGACCCCCCAGATTTCACTGTAAAGAGGACCTGTCACCCCATATTCCTATTACAAGGGATGTTTACATTTCTTGTAATAGGAATAAAAGTGATCAAAAATATATTTTTGGGGAAAAAAATGTCAAACTAACATAAATAAAGTAAAATGAACAATAAAAAAATAAAATAAAATAAAAATTAAAGCGCCCATGTCCCCATGTGCCACACATGTGAGGTATCGCCGAGAATGTTAGAGCGAGAGCAATAATTCTAGTCCTAGACCTCCTCTGCAACTCAAAACATGTAACCAGTAAAAAAAAAATTAAAGCGTCGCCTATGGGGATTTTTTAAGTAGCGACGTTTGGCGCCATTCAACGGGCATGTGCAATTTTGAAGAGTGACATCTTTGATATCTATTTACTCAGCATAACTTCATCTTTCACTTTATGCAAACATTGGGCTAACAAGTGGTTAATAATAGAGCTTGCAGTCAGTAGTGTTAGGAGATAGTGCGTGCTGTCTGCGTGCTCTGTACCCAGTACATACCGCTATAATATAGGGCAGGCCCCTACTTTCAAACATCCAACTTACAAACATCTCCTACTTGCAAACGCAAGGAGACAGCAGCAAGTGAGATGAAAAAAGATGGACGACAAAACAAATTATACAGGGGTGATAACCCTTCCCTATGTTTTCCAAAAAGCTTAAAGATATTTTTTTTGACTGGAGCTACACTTTAAAAATGTACCGGTTGAAAATGACAAACAGATTCAACTTAACACAACAAACCTACACAGTCCCTGTCTTGTTTGCACCGCCTGTATACTGCTGTTCTGAGTATATAGGGCCTGGGGGCCACACACATTTCCTTTTTTTAATATGGGTACAGGGTTCCCCTTAATATGCGTACAAGACCCAAATAGGCTGGTAATGGGCAGGGAGGGCTACCCATGCCATGTTTCTCAATGATTTTCAACCATATTGCAGGAACCAGATATAACATTAAAACCGCAAGCAGTTTTAAATGGTGTTATTTCCGTTTAATGTCATTTTGTGCAGGGACTGTTCTAAACACGGGAAACACGTGGCACTTCACAGGCATACTACAGACACCCCCCAGGCACCATATTTAAAGTAATATTTCACTTTTTTTTTTTCACTTTAATCGTCATTAAAATCACTGCTCCCGCCAAAACGGCAGTTTTTAAAACTTTTTTTTGCAGTGACCCATGTCCCCTGAGGCAGGTCCCCAAACCCTTTTTAGGACACTATCTTGCATATTAGCCGTTAAAATTAGCACTTTCCAATTCGAACGTTCGAGTCCCATAGACTTCAATGGGGTTCTAACGTTCGTACCGAACGCGGGGGTCGTTCGCAAGTTCTGGTGCGAACCGAACCGGGGGGTGTTCGGCTCATCCCTAGCCACCAACTTCATGGTCCCATGGCAAGTGGCTGCCCTGCTAATTACTAAACAAAGGAAATCCCGCAGCGCAACCGCCATTCAGAGAACATTTTGCAGCTCACTGAATGGTGTCCTCGCTGAGCGAGCAACCACCTAGATTAGCTAGCAGGGCAGCCACTGGTGACGGGACCAGAAGAGACAGCGTGGCCATCACTGTAGTAGCAATACCTACTACAGCGATTTCCAGCTTCCATGGGGATCAGCCAGGTATGACACATATCTACTGGGGGAGGGCAAAGCTGCTACCTTGCCTAGGGGCCCCATTCTACCTTTATCTCTGCACAGATTTCCTGCCTAGGTCTGCAATTTATGGAATCGTGTGTCAATGCGCTCTGCAGCATTCTCTTATGATACCAAGGCAGGGGGTGGAGCCATGACGCCCTAGACCAGTGATGGCGAACCTTGGCACTCCAGATGTTTTGGAACTACATTTCCCATGATGCTCTGGTACCTTGCATTGTAGTGGAGCATCATGGGAAATGTAGTTCCAAAACATCTGGGGTGCCAAGGTTCGCCATCACTGCCCTAGACTCACAGGAAGTGGCTTGAAGGACGCTTCAAGTCATACAACCCAGAGAGGGGGTGGCACAGCATTGCTGGATGGGGGGGAGTCTGCAGGGAAGAGCTCCAAATAAGTGGCGAGTATAGAAGCTGAAGCCGCTTTCTTATTTTTCAGAGATGCCAGGGAGTGTAATTAATTAAACTTGCCAAGCTAGGGTTTGGCCCTTAAAGCAACATACACCGATCAGCCATAACATTATGACAACTAACGGACAAAGGGAATATCTTGTTACAATGGCATCTGAAAATTGGTGGGATATATTAGGCAGCAAGTGAACATGTTTTCCATGAAGTTGATGTGGTGAAGGCAGAAAAAAAGTTTGCTACGTATGGGGCTGTGAAGCCCATGGTGACCCGTGTCCACATCAAAAAGCTTCTACAATGGTCACATGAACATCAGAACTGGACTACTAAGCAATGGAAAAAGGTGGCATGGTCTGATGAGTCACATTTTCTTTTACATGATGTGGATGGCCAGGTGCATCACTTACCCGGGGAAGAGATGGCACCAGGATGCAGTATAAGAAGGCAAGTTGGCAGAGGCAGTGTGATGCTTTGGGCAATGTTCTGCTGCGAAACCTTGGGTCCTGCCATTTATGTGGATGTTACTGTGGTGTCCATGCCTCAAGGGGGCATGGCTGTTTTATACCTTATCGGTATTATATATATATATATATATATATATATATATATATATATATATATATATATATATATATATACACACACACATATACACACACATACACACACACACACACACACACACACACACACTATCTCACAAAAGTAAGTACACCCCTCACATTTTTGTAACTATGTTATTCTACCTTTTTATGTGACAACGCTGAAGAAATGACACTTGTCTACAATGTAAAGTAGTGAGTGTACAGCTTGTATAACGGTGTAAATATGCCGTCCCCTCAAAATAACTCAACACTCAGCCATTAATGTCTAAACCGCTGGCCACAAATGTGAGCACACCCCTAAGTGAAAAATGGCTAATTGGGCCCAATTTGGACATTTCCCCTCCCCGGTGTCATGTGACTTGTTAGTGTTACAAGATCTCAGGTGTGAATGGGGAGCAGGCGTGTTAAATTTGGTGTCATCGCTCTCACTCTCTCATACTGATCACTGGAAGTTCAACATGGCACCTCATGGCAAAGAACTCTTGGAGGATCTGAAAAAAAGAATTGTCACTCTACATAAAGATGGCCTAGGCTATAAGATTGCCAAGACCCTGAAACTGAGCTGCAGCACGGTGGCCAAGATCATACAGCGGTTTAACAGGACAGGTTCCACTCAGAACAGGCCTCGCCATGGTCTACCAAAGAAGTTGAGTGCACGTGCTCAGCGTCATATCCAGAGGTTGTCTTTAGGAAATAGAAGTGGGAGTGCTGCCAGCATTGCTGCAGAGGTTGGAGGGGTGGGGGGTCAGCCTGTCAGTGCTCAGACCATATGCCGCACACTGCATCAAATTGGTCTACATGGCTGTCGTCCCAGAAGGAAGCCTCTTCTAAAGATGATGCACAAGAAAGCCCACAAACAGTTTGCTGAAGACAAGCAGACTAAGGACATGGATTACTGGAACCATGTCCTGTGGTCTGATGAGAACAAGATAAACTTATTTGGTTTAGATGGTGTGAAGCGTGTGTGGGGGCAACCAGGTGAGGAGCACAAAGACAAGTGTGTCTTGCCTACAGTCAAGCATGGTGGTGGGAGTGTCATGGTCTGGGGCTGCATGAGTGCTGCCGGCACTGGGGAGCTACAGTTCATTGAGGGAACCATGAATGCCAACATGTACTGTGACATACTGAAGCAGAGCATGATCCCCTCCCTTCAGAGACTGGGCCGCAGGGCAGTATTCCAACATGATAACCACCCCAAATACACCTCCAAGACAATCACTGCCTTGCTAAAGAAGCTGAGGGTAAAAGGTGATGGACTGGCCAAGCATGTCTCCAGACCTAAACCCTATTGAGCATCTGTGGGGCATCCTCAAACGGAAGGTGGAGGAGCGCAAGGTCTCCAACATCCACCAGCTCTGTGATGTCATCGTGGAGGAGGGGAAGAGGACTCCAGTGACAACCTGTGAAGCTCTGGTGAACTCCATGCCCAAGAGGGTTAAGGCAGTGCTGGAAAATAATGGTGGCCACACAAAATATTGACACTTTGGGCATTTTCACTTAGGGGTGTACTGACTTTTGTTGCCAGCGGTTTAGACATTAATGGCTGTGTGTTGAGTTATTTTGAGTGGACAGCAAATGTACACTGTTATACAAGCTGTACACTCACTACTTTACATTGTAGACAAGTGTCATTTCTTCAGTGTTGTCACATGAAAAGATAGAAGAAAATATTTACAAAAATGTGAGGGTGTACTCACTTGTGTGAGATTGTGTGTGTGTGTATTATATATATATATATATATATATATATATATACACACACACATAGATATACACACACACACACAAATATATATTAGAGTTGAGAAGGGTTCAAATCTTTACAAGGTTGTGCCGCTGAACAAGAGAAAATGACAGGCCACCTACCTTGGTAGCAGAATATACAGTCAGCAAGGGCACAGGGTACATGCCACTAGCAGAAGAGATGTTCAGAATGACTCCTTTAGATCTAAAATAAAAAAAATAAAATGTATACAAGACAAGGCACAAAATACCATCAGGATTACCCTAAGCTGCCCTGTATAAGTAGTGCAGAGAGTGGAGAGAACTGGAAACACAAGAACCTCTTGATTAAAGTACCCAAGAAGCGGATTGGTTTGATAATTGTCCAGACTTAAAGTTGAAGTTTAATCTGCTTATTTTGCATGCACTGGTTCCCCCATCCCCCCCCCCCCCCCCTTTATCATGCATGTGCAGTACCCATGACAAGCAGATTCCGAAAATATCCGAAGATGAACGGCGCCTGCGCCGTGAGTCCAGGCTCAAGCCCCACCATCCAAGTGGATATAGAGATAGAATATAAAAGAGCCGAGCGAAGCGAGGCCGTGCCCGAAGCGTGGCGAGCGAAGCGAGTCACCGAGGGGCCCTCTAACTATGTGCTACCGTATGTCCACTTGGATGGTGGGGCTTGCACCTGGACTCATGGCGCAGGCGTCGTTCATCTTCTGAGATTTTCCGAACTCCTTGTGCGCCGTACTGCGCAAGCACTGCGCCTGCGCAGTACACAGCGGACACTATTCGATAGGTGGACATTTTTTGACAGAACACTGGCAGGGGGCTGTACATGGCTTCCTGAAAACATCACAACCCCCTGCCTCAGTACTCCTCTCCAGAGCCCCCAGCCTTGAAGTAAGCAGTGGGCTGGCTCTTGGGAGGAGTTATGCAAATATCAAAAATGTTTTGAAGGCTGGATGTCAGTCTGAAGAAGTGAGCTCACAGTGTGCAGGGAAATCAGAGTAAGCAATTTCAGTACAGGAGAGAAGTCGGTACAACTGTGTAAGGCCAGAGGGGAGATTTCAACTTTGAAAATGATTACTCCCTTAGTTAATTCTTCAGCCTAAAGTGTGTTTCCATTGTGGATGAAGTACAAAATGGGTAAAACATTGGACTGTGTTTATTTTTTTTTTAATAATTTATTTTGCCATTTGTGTCTCATTTGAAAGATTTTGATTTCCTTGTTGTCCTGCAGCCAAAACAGTAGGTGAGAAATTTTTTTTCCAATGGGGGAATCCCCTCAGACAGTTGTCAGAGCAATAGGTGTCTCCACTGGAAGATTTACCATCTATTCCTGTTCCAGTGACAACTAAAAATGTTGGGTTTTTCCCTCAGTTTCAGTATCGGTGATAGACTTAAAGAAGAACTTCGTCTTTCTAAACACTTTACATAGTTTGTTTAGACCAAGGTGGTAAGCTGTGAGGCTGCTGGATGTGCGGCATAAACTTTATGTAGCAGTGGCCACATGCAGCATACCGGACTGTATTCTGGATGTGACCCGAGACTTCCTGTCTCATACCCGGAACACAGCTCAGTCTACAGCAGCAGTGCTCAGCCACAATCAGTGCAAGCAATGTATTTTATTAATAAATACAAAGCTTCCTCTGATTGGCCAAGTCAGAGGTTGTGACATCATCAGCCTGCCTCTCTGACTCAATCAGAGGAAGCTTTGTATTCATTGATTGAATACATTACTTGCTGTATCAATGAATACAAAGAGGCAGGCTGATGATGTCACAACCTCTGACTCGGCCAATCAGAGGAAGCTTTATATTCATTCATTGTATTCATTGATTGTATTCATTGATAGAGCAAGTGATGTATTCAATCAATGAATATAAAGCTTCCTCTGATTGGCCGAGTCAGAGGTTGTGACATCCTCAGCCTGCCTCTCTGACTCAGCCAATCAGAGGAAGCTTTGTATTCATTGATTGTATACATTGATAGAGCAAGTAATGTATTCAAAGAGGCGGGCTGATGATGTCATAACCTCTTATTTGGTCAACCAGAGCAAGCTTTATATTCATTGATAGAAAACATCGCTTGTGCTGAGCGCTGCTGCTGTAGACTGATCTGTGTTCCGGGTATGAGACAGAAAGTTTCGGCTCGCATCCAGAATACAGTCCGGTATGCTGTATGTCAGATTGTGACATCCGCAGCCCGCCACTCTGACCCAGCCAATCAGAGGAAGCTTTGCATTCATTAATAGAATACAACGCTTGCTCCATCAATGAATACAAAGCTTCCTCTGATTGGCTGAGTCAGAGAGGCTAGCCGATGAAGTCACAACCTCTGACTCAGCCAATCAGAGGAAGCTTTGCATTCATTGATGGAATACATCGCTTGCTCTCAGAGGCTGAGTACTGCTGCTGTAGACTGATCTGTGTTCAGAGACAGGAAGTCTCAGCTTGCACCCTGAACACAGTGCTGTATGCGGCCGCAGCTACATACAGTTTATACCGCACATCCAGCGGCTACACAGGTCAGCGAGGGACATCGTTAGTTTGGGCCAGCTTGGTGCCCACAAAACCGGCCGCAGCTCTGCATAGAAACCAATCAGCTTCCAGGTTTTACTGTTAAAGTTTACTTGAAAAAGCTGAAGTATAAGGTATCCTCACTATTATCTTTGAGGGTTCTCAGAATGTGGTCGGGGACTGAAAATTGAACTAAAAACTAAAAGCTGCACCAACTGAGCGTTCCAGCTGGGTTGCAACTGGCCATTCATGAGCATAACAAGCATCCAGACGAATGTGGCTTCTACATATCAAGGATGCCAACCCAGGCAGCGCCAGCATGCCTTAGGCCAGCATTCCTGAGGGGCCCCCGCCTAATGGCCCCATACACACGACCCGAATATCGTACGACTTTTTTCGCAAGTCGTAACTAGAAATTGAATTGGTTACTAAATGTGTTTATATGTTGCCATTTTTAACATGGCTGTACAGTTGCAGCCTGGAAGCAGGTAATCCCGTAGGAAACTCCCACCCTCATTCGCTGTAATTCTCCCCCTAAGAATAGAAAGCTGTTCACTCCGTATTGATGACTCACTGACTTTTTTTATTTTTTTTATTCTGCTCTTAAAAAGAAAATCACCACAAGAGCAATGAGGAGAGCTGGAGGATTCCCACGAAGCCGGTGAATCACCCTCCGTCCTTATGAGTCACCTTCGATCGCTCCATCGTTACCCAACATGGAGGCCAGGCAGATTAGTCACCAGAATGAATTTTTCAAAGAAAAGGATTCTCCCCTATAAATAATAATGAGGGCTTGTCTGGGTAGTGTTTATTTGCGTGTCTGAGGCTCGGAGTGACTCACCTCTCCAGCATTCCGGGCATCACCAGGCGTGTCATCTACAGGAGAGAAACAGAGGACAGCCGTGAGAAAAACGCAGGGTCACACACCGACTTAAGAGACAACGTGCGGCAAACCGATAGCGACCAATCAGAATCCCTCTTTTAAATGAGCCGATATCAAAACCAAATATGAACGGCTGCTATGGGCTATGGCTCTTTGTGCATCAATATTACTAGGCAGCCCCGGGCTCACACTGCCGCGACTTTGATGCAGAATCCCTGCGCGACTTTGGCACGTCTTGCCCGCAACTTCTTTAACCACTTCAATACCGGGCATTTCAGCCCCCCTCCCCCCCCCCCTTCCTGCCCAGGCCAATTTTAAGCTTTCAGCGCTGTAACATTTTGAATGACAATTGCACAGTCATGCAACACTCCACCCAATATAACGGTACATTTTTATAATTTTTTTCACCACAAATAGAGCTTTCTTTTGATGGTATTTGATAACGCTATAAACAAAAAAAGAGTGACAATTTAAATAAAAAAATATTTTTTTACTTTTTGCCAAGATTAAAAAAAACATTCTCAGTTTAGGCCGATATTTATTCTTCTACATATTTCTTGCAAGGAAAAAAAAATAAAATAAAAAAATAAGCGGATTGTTATAGAACCTACAAAATAGGTTATTGATTTTTGGCATTTTTTTTATTTTTTTATTTTTTTTTTTTAACTAGTAATGGCGGTGATCTGCGATTTTTATAGCACCTACAAAATAGGTTATTGATTTTTGGCTTTTTTTTATTTATTTTTTTACTAGTAATGGCGGTGATCTGCGATTTTTATAGCACCTACAAAATAGGTTATTGATTTTTGGAATTTTTTTTTTGTTTTTTTTTAAACTAGTAATGGCGGTGATCTGCGATTTTTATAGCACCTACAAAATAGGTTATTGATTTTTGGCATTTTTTTTTTGTTTTTTTACCTAGTAATCGCGGTGATCTGCGATTTTTTTAGCACCTACAAAATAGGTTATTGATTTTTGGCATTTTTTTTTTGTTTTTTTAACTAGTAATGGCGGTGATCTGCGATTTTTATAGCACCTACAAAATAGGTTATTGATTTTTGGCATTTTTTTTTTTTTTACTAGTAATGGCGGTGATCTGCGATTTTTATCGTGACTGTGATATTGCGGCAGACAGATCAGACACTCTTGACACTATTTTGGGACCATTGACAATTATACAGCGATCAGTGCTATAAATATGCACTATTTAAAGTATTAGTATGGGCTATTGGTGCTACCTCTGTTGGATTACTTTAACCTCTACTGGATTTTTATTACCTCTATCATGTGACCCAAAATATTTATCAAATGCTTGTAAAAAATGGATGACATCAAAGAATATGCAACCCCATGCCAGCCATATGTATACACTAATAATTTCAATAGCATAAACTAAGCCCTTGTACACACGGTCGGAGATTCCGTCAGAATGTGTCCTATCGGACTGTTTCCGTTGGAATATCCGTCGGACCCAATTTTCCAACTTGTTGGAAATATTTTCCGACAAAATGCTCCGATCGGACATACTCCGATCATGTGTAGAGAATTTTGATCGGACAAAGTGCCACGCATGCTCAGATCAAATTCCTACACCAAAGCTATTGGCTACTAGCCTGAATGTAGTCCCATCATAACGAAATTACATCATCACGTTCTGAACGATCGGATTTTCTGACAACTTGGTCCGACCGTGTGTATGCAACAGTTTCGGACACAATCCGTCGGACAAAATCCAACGGATTTGGTTGGCAGAATGTCTGACCGTGTGTACAAGGGGCTAAGATGATGGCCCTCAGAGGGTAAAGAAAAAGAAGAGGGACTATAGCGAATAAGACAAAGGGTAAAGGAAAAAAAGAAAAAATATAGGTAGATGAAGGGTAGATAACCAAATAGACTTATATTATTGCACAACGTGCCACCCTCTACATAAAGACCCCCAAAGATGTTCCCCCGTCCACAGTGCAAGAGCCCAAAAATATTCCCCCGTACACAATCCCACTCCTCTGTAAACGCAGGGGATAATTCAGGTCTCTATCATATAGTACTACCGCGATTTAAACATACATGTGTACAACAATTGCAAACTAATAAAGTGCATATCTAGGTTGTAAACTAGTATGATGCAGAAGTGCTACAGTAAAGATTATAAGGTGCAAAACAGTGCAAAAATGATACGAAGAAAAATAATAATACTTGTGCAAACGAACCCTACGGTTACCAATCCAAGTCCTCGCATAGGGTGAATTAGACCATACAAAAACCATACATCATATACCAACAAACTGTGAACCAAACAGATATTACATTAGATACAAGTTCAAAAATCTTCAACCGTCAAATTTGAAAAAATCGTGAAAAAGTGGGGAAAAAAAGGGTTATTATATAATAAAGGCAGTGGAACCACGCACCACACTACGTCACTTCCGGTCTGTCGAGTTCGTGGAGCGCAGCTGGAACGCACGCCGCTCGCCCCCCGCGATATTACTCGTCAGAGGCGGCAATTCATCTTTACAAGCGCTACGGCGCTTCATATACATTTTTTAGTGGCCTAGAGATCAGGACTACCAGCCCCGCATAGCGATCCGGGAACTAGCTGATAGTAACCACCCAGCCCCTATACACATTTCTTTAAGGTGGATGATATACTAGTGGGGTTACTTTTAATGGTCCCTTCTCTAGCTTTGCCCAGCAGGTTTATGATATATGCCAATCTGTGAGGCATATGTACCTTGTCCTGTATAATTTATTATTATGTTTTAATTTTAATTTTAACTTCTGATGGACTTTTTTATTTAATCGTTTTTTTCTGCTGTTATGGCATTTTTCTAATAAACACTGGCCCATGGACCAATTTTTTGTACTATCCTGGAAAGATTCTCCCTTTTTTGTGCATCTAAGGATCCTTTTTGTAGCACTACATATCCCATAACAAGTCCTACGAAGCGTTTGGGAATATGTGTTAACAGTTTTTTTTAAATTTCATGGTGACTGACATACTACACTATGAGAATCGATCTTTTTTCCCCTTTGAGGAACGACCCTGTTCGCCATAGATCGTTTTGATAAAAGGAAAATCATCGTTTGTAAAAAAAGGATTTTTTTTTTAATTAAAATAACAAACATGTCTACGCTTCCCTGCTCTGTGCAATGCTTTTGCACAGAACAGCACCAATCCTCCTCTTCTGGGGTCCCCCGCTGGTACTCCAGGCCCCACCTTTTTATGGGGGGCACGCGTACATGCTTGCTCCCGAGCCCCACTGCTACATCCATTGACACAGACAGCAGGACTCGCCCTCCCCCCATCCCCCCCCCGCATGACAGCATTTGATTGACAGCAACAGGAGCCAGCACAGAAGATTTTTCACCTTAATGCATTAAAGGGGTTGTAAAGGCAGAAGGCTTTTTGTATCTTAAAACATTCTATGCATTAAGATAAAAAACCTTCTGTGTGCAGCACAGCCCCCCTAATACTTCCTTGAGCCCATCTCAAGACAGCAGTGGAGTGCCATTGGCTCCCGCTGCTGTCAAAGTTAGTGAGCCAATGAGGAGAAAGAGGGGGCGGGGCCGCGGCTCCATGTCTGAATGGACACAACAGTGGCTCGGCTGCCCCCATAGCAAGCTGCGGGGGCACATGGCTGGGGCGAAGAAGGGCCGAAGAGGGACCCGAGAAGAGGAGGATGGGGCTGCTCTGTGCAAAACCACTACACAGAGCAGGGAAGTATAACATGTTTGTTATTTTTCTATGAAAAAACAAAAAAAAACAAACAAACAAGGCTTTAGAACCACTTTAACCGATTGCCGACCAGCTGCTGTCATACTGCAGCAGGTTGGCACGGCTGCTCAAATCGCCTTAGGTGTACGTCGGCCGCTTTAAGAGCGATAGCAGGCGGCATGACACCAGAGCCAATGCGCATGGCTGGCGGCCGTATTGAACGCCAGCCACCCGCGATCGCTCCACAGAGAGCCAGAACAGGGATCTGTCAATGTAAACAAACAGATCCCCGTTCTGACAGGGGAGGAGAGAGATCCTAGTGATCAGGAACAGCGATCTCTCTCCTCCTCCAGTCAATCCCATCTCTCCACAGTTAGAAACACCTCCCAGGGAACATTTAACCCCTTGATCACCCCCTAGTGTTAACCCCCCTCCCTGCCAGAGATATTTATACAGAATTAGGTGGCTATTTTTCGCACTGATCGCTGTATAAATGTCAGTGTCCGATCTGTCCGCTGCAATGTCGCAGTCCCGCTAAAAATGATCACCCCCATTACTAGTAAAAAATAATAATAAAAATGCCATAAATATATTCCCTTATTTTGTAGACGCTATAACTTTTGCCAAAACCAATCAATGTACACTTATTGAAAAAAAATGATCACTATTCATTGGAAATCACAGGCCTCACCAACCATAGCCTTTTGGCTCACTATCATTAATCAGGCTATTCCACTATATAAGCTGACATACGAATCCAGAGGATGCCCAAAAAAAACTCCTGAAGGTATGGAAAGCATGGGTTAGCTCCGAACATACTATTGCACCTATTACGCAAGAAACATTGGAAAACGACGTTCATTAAAGGATTATATTATGATAGAATGAAGATACAGTGGCAAGTCTTTATATATCCACCGAATGTATACCAGTCTGCTGTATGCGATATTGGTTTGGGTGACGTTCACTCTTTATACGTGTATGTATTGTTGTTGTTTGTTTTGTAACAAAAAAAAAGAATAAAAATGTACCCTTTAAAAAAAAAAAAAAATATACACTTAGGGTCGGTTCACACAGAGGCAACACAACTTTCAACACGACTTTCGGAGGCAACTTGGACACGACTTACAACACGACTTTAAGTCGCCCCAGGCTAGGCGATTTTTGCTTTTGCCGTGGCCAATCAGAGAATGAGCTCTCAAGGGGGAACTCCGCGCTCGCTCGTCCCCACCCAATTCCTGGCCGGCCGGGTAGCGTGCTCAGATAAGGGTCTGGTATGGATCTGGGGGGGGACCCCACGCCAAATTTTTTTCATAAATTTGGCGTGGAGTTCCCTCTTGAGAGCTGATAATTCTGTGAGAGTCGCCTCCGTGTAGATGGAGATCCGACTTGGAGGTGAAATCAATGGGTGCCAGTCGCCTACAAGTCGGATTGAAGTAGTACAGGAACCTTTTCTGAAGTCGGAGCGACTTCAGTAGTGTGCATTAAGACAGCTCTCATTCACTTACATTGATTTTTACATGTAGTGCGACTTAAAGCGGAGGTCCACCCTAAAGTGGACCTTCCGCTCATTGGAACCCTCCCCCTCTCCGGCACCACAATTGCCACCTTTCAGGGGGGAGGGGGGTGCAGGTACCTGTACAGTACAGGTATCTGCACCCACTTCCGGCGTAGATTCTGCAGAAGGTACGCCCCTTTCCGCAGAATCTACGCCCCTTTCCGAAGGTCCCCCGCTGCCTGCTGGGAAACACACGGATCCCAGAGACAGCGGGGACCATCCTTATTGCGCAGCGCGACTCGCGCATGCGCAGTAGGGAACCGGGAAATGAAGCCGAAAGGCTCCACTTCCCGATTCCCATACCCAAGATGGTGGCGGCAGCACCCGAGAGACGATCGAGAGATCGGCTTCGGGTGCCGACATCGCGGGCACGCTGGGCGGGTAAGTGTCACTATTTTAAAAAAGTCAGCAGCTGCAGTATTTGTAGCTGCTGGCTTTAAAAAAAAAAAAAAAAAAAACAGCGGACTCCCGCTTTAAGGCGACTAGGGGCGACCTGAAGTTGGATCTGAGTCGCCCCTGTGTGAACCGGCTCTTATTGAGATTTTTTTTACGAAAAATATGTAAAAGAATACATATGGGCCTAAACTGATGAAGACATTGTTTTTTTTGTGGATATTTATTTAAAAAAATTTTTGTTTGTTTTTTCAAAATTGTCTGACTTTTTTTTTTTGTTTATAGCGCAAAAATAAAAACCCCAGAGGTGATCAAATACCACCAAAAGAAAACTCTATTTATGGGGGGAAAAAAAAGGACATAAATTTTGTTTGTGTACAACGTCGCACGACCGCGCAATTGTCAGTCAAAGCGACGCAGTGCCGTACTGCAACAAAAAAAAAAAGGCCTGGTCATTAAGGAGGTAAATTCTTCCTGGGGCTGGAGTGGTTAAAAAAGTAAAATAATCATAATAGAAAGTTTTCAGCAGATAGCTATAAACATCTAAGCTTTCTGGGCTTCAAGGATGGTTTGAGGTTAAAAAAAAAAAAAAAAAAAAAAAAACTAAACAAAACAAAGCAAAGCATAAAACAAAATACATCTATGCGGTCCTTTAGCAATGCAATAAAGGATAACCCTGGTTACAGATGCGAGCGTGAAGAGTTTTTTTTTTTTTCGCTGCGCGGTAACACAATACCACATTTGTTCAGGGAAAGCCAACGATTAGAAATCCCTACACAGCATACACCTGTTTTCTCCTTGACTTTATAATCGAGCAGATACAATGAGAATGCCACGGCTTGACGTACATGTGTGCACGCTCGCTGCCTACATATGTATTTAAAGAGCGAAAAAGAACAAAATAAAAAAAATAAAGGAAAAAAAAAATAAAAAAAATAAATAAAAAGCGGCGCAAGAAAATAAATGGCGTATTTTCCATCAGAGTGGGGAAGGAGAAAATGAGAGGCAGCCTGGGAACTATGCATGGAGCCAGACGTAGAGACGACGGGAGGAAAGTGGGTGAGAAGAACTGTGTGGGGGCGGACGTTGCGTGGGTGAGTGCATTCTGCGTAGGCGTCTGTTTCAGACATTCCCCTGAACAACACCAACTAACGAGGACTTCTTCCTCAAGAAGAAAAAAAAAGGGGGGGGGGGGGGGTATCAGGAAAAAGATTCTCACAATGTGCTCAATTAAATAAGCAAAACCAAAAAAAATAAAAAAAAACAATAAAAAATAAAAATAAACCCAAATATTTTCTAAGAAAATTTCAAACTGTTTGGATTGAAGGACAGTGTGGTGGCAAAATACAGGATGAAAACAGATGGCTTTGTAAAGACAAGGAGGGGAAGAGGAAAAAAAAAAAAGAAAAAAAAAAAAAAAAAACAGATGCTCATTTCAAGTCTAGCAAGAAAATCATTCAGTCTGTTATTCCTAAAAGTTTGGCGAGGATCCTGGGGCATATGGCAAACAATACACGTAGGAATCCCAACAGACTGCGAGCTCTGAGGAGCAAGGTTTCCTCGCCGGTTTCCAATATCCGGTCCCGCTGTTTCTTTGCTCATCGCTGGAAAATTCCACGTTGTGGTGGCTTACGCTCTCAACTTTGTTACCAAAGTTTTAGGCGAAGCCGAATGAGAAATTCCAAATACACACACAAAAAATGTAAAAAAAAAAAAAAAAAAAAAAAAAGAAGGTTCATACCATATGCGAATTGAATACGGGTTTTCCCCACATCCAATCCGCATGAGAGGCGACTGTGAATGGCTCTCAATGGAGCCGGTTCACACACAGGCTGGGACGGCTGCGGTCCGCATACAAAAAAAGGGTCCCGTGTGTCTTTTGCCGCGTACACACGATTGGAATTCTCGTTGGAAAAAAGCAGATGGTTTTCCCGTCGGAATTCGGCTCAAGCTGTCTTGCCTACACACGGTCACACCAATTTCCGATTCCGTTTATAACGTGGTGACGTACAACATGTACGACGCGACTATAAAAAGGAAGTTCAATAGCCAGTAGCCAATAGCTTCTGTCTCGTAGTTGAATCTGAGGATGCGTGATTTTTGGCGTGTCGGAATTGCATACACACGATCGGAATTACAGATAGAAAGTTTTTCCGTCTGGAAAAATTGAGAACATGCCATCAATTTTTGGCTGGCGGGAATTCGGACAGCTAAATTCCGATGGAGCCTACACACGGTCGCATTTTTCGATGAAAAGCTCTCATTGGTCTTTTTCTGGCCGGAAATTATGATCGTATGTACGCGGCATTTGGGTCCGATTCAGGTGTGAATTCAGGCAAAAAATTCAGGACCCGATTTGCACCTGAACTGGCGAACAGGGACGCACCGGACCCCAGGCACGACCCTGCGGCAGCACATACGTGAACCCGGCCTAAAACTATATATGGGAGCTGGAGGCCAAGGATATGTACTTCTGTCCAACCTGCTCTGAAATGTAAACATTTTCACAGCTTTGCCACATAGCCAAGGACAAAAGACCTACTTTTTCTTTGCTGCAATTTAAAGCAAAAACACAGGGGGGAATTTACCGAAAACTGGAGCACACAGAATCTGGTGCAGCTGTACATAGTAACCAATCATCTTCTAACTTCAGCTTGTTTATTCAGGTCCGGGTTCACACTGGTACGACGCGGCAGTGCCCTGCGACTTGAAGTCCGACTTCCATCCAACTTCAATGAACGTAGATCCGACTTTCATCCCAACAATACCAGGCCCTTTGTGTCTGGTATAAAGCTTGAGGGGGAAACTCCACGGCACAATAAAAAAAAAACAGCATAGCATTCCCCCTCCAAGACCATACCAGACCCTTCGGTCTGGTATGGATTTTAAGGCGAACCCCACACCCACGGTGTAGGATCCTCCTCCCAAAATCCATACCAAACCCTCATCCAAGCACGCTGCCCAGCAGGTCAGGAAAGGGGGTGGGGATGACCACATGCCCTCAACATGGGTGGGGTTCTTTGGGGGAGGGGAGCCCTGCACCCCCCCCCCCCCCAAGCCCCAAAGCACCTTGTTCCCATGTTGATGGCCGTGTTTGTCGGGATCTGCGGGTAGGGGCTTATCGGAATCTGGAAGCCCCCTTTAACAAAGGGGGCCCCCAGAACCTGGCCACCCATCCTTTGTGAATGAGTATGGGGCACACTGTATCCCTACCCATTCGCCTCCAGAAAAGTGTCAAAAATAAAAACAGTAAACAGGTTTTTGACAAAGTAATTTATTAAAGCAGCTCTCTTTTAAATACTTCTCCCTCCAGCGATGGCTTTGGCCTCTGATTCTTCTCCCTCCGCTGATGACTTCTTCCACCATCAGTTCTCCTCTCTTGGCTGAGGTCTTCTCCCTCTGTCGGTTCTACTCTCTCCACTGTCTTCTCCCACTGTTCTTCCTCCGATGTTCTCCCGACGCTGGCTCCCGTCCTAATGCTAGGGCCGCCGCTTGCCCTTACTTATATAGCAATGGGGCATGGCCACCCAGTGACATCATCCGTAGACCCCTCATGCAGGCCCATCATGCCACAGGCGGTGACATCACAATGGGCGGGGCCTCCAGGTGGCCATGCTCTATGGCTATACAAGTAATGGCAGACCCAGCATTAGAGCCAGAGAGAGCATCAAGAAAACATTGGTGGAAGAACAGAGGGAGAAGACAGCGCAGAGAGAAGAACAGGCAGCGGAAGAAGACATCAGCGGAGTGAGAAAAACCAGAAGAGGAAGACATCGCCGGAGGGAAAAGAAATCTGAAGAAGAAGAGATGCTGGAGCAGCTTTAATAAATGACTGAAAAACCTGTGTACTGTTTTTAATTTTGACACTTTTTTTTTAGGTGAATGGGTAGGGGTACAAGGTATAGGAGAGGAGGATCGGGGCCACTCTGTGCAAAACCCTTGCACAGAGGAGGGAAGTATGACAAGTTTGTTATTTAACCACTTGCCGCCCGCCCTATAACAGAAACACGGCGTCAAAGTGGTTTCAAAATCCTGACCGGACTTCATATGACGTGATCAGGATTTTGAGCCGCTGCGCACCCCCCCGGGGGCGCGCATTGCGGCGATCGTTGTTGCGGGTTGTCAGTCTGACACACCGCAACTATGATCTCGGTAAAGAGTCTCCGACGGAGACTCTTTACCACGTGATCAGCAGTGTCCAATCACGGCTGATCACAGTGTAAATAGGAAGAGCCGGTGATCATCTTTTCCTCGTTCGCGTCTGTCAGACGCGAGTAGAGGAGAGCCGATCGGCTGCTCCTCTGACGGGAGGGGGTCTGTGCTGATCGATTATCAGCGCAGCCCCCCCCCCCCCAGGATGCCCACACTAGACCACCAGGGACGCCACCAGACCACCAGAGATGCCCAGCACAAGGTATGCCACCCTAGACCACCAGGGATTCCAGTCAGTGCCCACAATGGATGCCAATCAGTGCCCACAATGGGCATCACTGATTGGCATCCATCAGTACAGTATAATACAATACAATGCCGCCTATCAGTGCCAATCTGTGCCGCCTATCAGTGCCCATCCGTGCCACCTATCCGTGCCCATCCGTGCCAGCTATCAGTGCCAATTTGTGCCACCTATCAGTGCCCGTAAGTGCCGCCTATCAGTGCCACATATCAGTGTCCATCAATGCCACCTCATCAGTGCCACTTCATTGGTGCCACCTCATCGGTGCCCATCAGTGCTGCCTTATCAGTGCCCATCAGTGAAGGAGAAAACTTACTTATTTACAAAGTTTTGAAACTGAAACAAAAAAATTTTTTTTTTTTTAATTTTCGGTCTTTTTTTATTTGTTTAGCAAAAAAAAAAAAAAAACGTAGAGGTGATCAAATAACACCAAAAGAAAGCTCTATTTGTGGGAAAAAATTATAAAAATTTATTTTGGGTACAGTGTAGCATGACCGCGCAATTGTCACTCAAAGTGCGACAGCATTGAAAGCTCAAAATTGGTCTGGGCAGGAAGGTGTTTAAGTACCCGGTATTGAAGTGGTTTAAAAAAAAAAACCTATACAATCCCTTTAACTAACACTAAACTAAGGTTTACCAAAACCATGTAGTGGAAGGGCCTGCCTGATTGGATACAAATTGAAACTCCTAAGGTTTGACCTCATATTATATGGTTTTGGTAAATCTGAAAGGAAAAACTCAGCAGAAAAACTGATAGTGTGTATGGGGCTTTACAGGCCTTGTCCATTCCCCAGCCTAAAAGGAGAAGCAACAGGCTGATGAGATCATCTCTCTATCACTCTGCCCTCTCCTCCTAACAGCATGCTCTTTACAAGACCTATTGGTTCCTTTTTCCTTTTCCCGGTCAGAACTCTGCTGTACAGGACTACAAGAGATCAATACCAATTCATGTACTTATATTACTTCCATTAAAAAATAAATGTAATGATATATGAATGAATACAGAGCTGCTTTCATTTGTGTCTTTTATGTCTGCCTGGAGTTCCGCTTTAAACAAGCTAAAGGTTTCTTTTATCTTATAAAGGAAATGCATAAGGGTAGAAGATACCATTACCGATTGGCTTTAAAGGGTGCAGCCTCTGGAGCGGTCAGTCTTATCCTCACTTCACTACTTCAGCAAAGCCAATAACCTGGATAAAGCATGCAACCAGGGAAGTCTGAAGATGGAATTTCCTTCCTTTATAGTTAGACCAGGTCTACTTAGTAGTAAGGTTAGGATCAGGATGACAGCTTTGGAACCTGCACCTTTTAAAAACAGCAAAACCTGCTCCTATATTTGTGTCCTCTCAGATTTACTTTGGAGAACACATATGGCGAGGTCACGAATATTTAATTAAAGTGCAAATCCATCCTAAAACTAAAATTCTGTCATCTACAGGCATCCTTAATCTAACACTAACCTATCTAGCCCTGTAAAGAAGAAATCAGTATACATTCCTTTTTTGATGCTCATCCGATCCCAGTCTCCAGCGGCGGAAGCTCTGCAGAGGACACAGCCGTTCTCAGAATGAATAGGGAATGACGTCACCCATAGACTTACTATGAGGCTTCCATTGGCGGATGTGTCCTCTACACCCGCCTAGACAGCGATTCCCCGGCTGACAGCTCAGAGTGGGTTCGGATCCGATCAGCTTGTATACTGATTTTTTTTATAGGGCTAGATAGGTTAGTGTTAGATTGTGGATGATGTCTGTAGATGCAGGAATTTTAGTGTTGAGGTGGACTTCTACTTTAAATTTTATGGTTATACCAAAAAGTAAAATTAGCTTTAAAACAAGCCCTCATTGACCTTTGTAACTGCAGGCACTGTGGAGCAATTCATTCTCAAAGTTCATAGTGGAAGCACTGAAGTCATTCAAGTACATTGACCTTTGTAACTGCAGGCACTGTGGAGCAATTCATTCTCAAAGTTCATAGTGGAAGCACTGAAGTCATTCAAATACATTGACCTTTGTAACTGCAGGCACTGTGGAGCAATTCATTCTCAAAGTTCATAGTGGAAGCACTGAAGTCATTCAAGTCCTTCTCTCAGCACCTCAGCCCCCCGCCTCCTCCTATCAGTGATTTTGAAACTTAGTTCTCCTCCCAGCAGTTTATTTACTCCTCAGTTTGCCGATCCGAGCAGTGACCGACCAGCTCTTTTTCAAAAACTTCAAGACTCTGAATATCTATATCCAGACTCGTGTATGAAATGAACCTGGATGCTCAAGTGGAGCTAGATGACCAATCAAAAATAAGCGGTCAGGTAACATTTTGGTGGTGCTGGTTTATAATAAGCCCTTGGGTTATTGTAGAAAAAAGGTATGTACAGACGTCTACAATGGAATTTTTTGACGCGTTTTACACTAGCTGGGCGTTTACGATTAAGCACTTTGTGTGAAATGCATTAACCCTTTCATGACTAAGCCTATTTTTGGAATTTGGTGTTTACAAGTTAAAATCCATATTTTTTGCTAGAAAATTACTTGGAACCCCCAAACATTATATATATTTTTTTAGCAGAGGCTCTAGAGAATAAAACGGCGATTGTTGCAATATTTTATGTCACACGGTATTTGCGCAGTGGTGTTTTAAACGCAACTTTTTGGGAAAAGGGACACTTTCATGAATAAAAAAAAAACAAAACAGTAAAATTAGCCCAATTTTTTTGCGAAATGTGAAAGATAATGTTACGCCGAGTAAATAGATACCAAACATGTCACACTTTATAATTGCGTGCACTTGTAGATTGACGACAAAGTACGGTACCTAAAAATCTCAATAGGCGACGCTTTAAAATTTTTTTACGGTTACCAGGTTAGCGTTACAGAGGAGGTCTACTGCTAGAATTATTGCTCTCGCTCTGACGATCGCGGCGATACCTCACATGTGTGATTTGAACACCGTTTACATACGCGGGCGCGACTTCCGTATGCGTTTTCTTTGCTTCGCGAGCTCGCGGGGACGGCGGGCGCTTTGAAATTTTTTTTTTTATTTTTTTTTTTTTTATTTATTTTTAAATGACTAAATTGTTTAAAAAAAAAAAAAAAAAATTTGATCACTTTTATTGCTGTCACAAGGAATGTAAACATCCCTTGTGACAGTAATAGGTGGTGACAGGTACTCTTTATGGAGGGATCGGGGGTCTAAAAGACCCCCCACCCCTCCTTTACACTTCAATGTATTCAGATCGCCGAAAACGGCGATTCTGAATACCGGATATTTTTTTAAAACCGGCGCCATTGGCAGCCGAGTAAACGGGAAGTGACGTCATGACGTCGCTTCCGTGTTTACGATGAGGAGACTGGAACGAAGCCGATTACGGCTTCGTTCCAGTTCCTCCCCAGCAGCCAGAGCCGACGGATCGCAAATCGGTGCTCCCGATCGAGCGGGAGCACCGGTAACAGCGGCGAGAGGCGGCGGGAGGGGGGGACGTCCCCTCCCGCTCCTCCGGCATAACAGCCGAGCGGCTTTTAGCCGCATCGGTTGTTATGCCTGGATAGCCAATCGCCTGCTGTAAAAAACGGTACCGGGATGATGCCTGCAGGTGCGGGCATCATCCCGGTATAACCCTCGGAAGCCGAGTACGCAGATGTGCGTACGCTCGGCGGGAAAGGGTTAAGGTTGCCTTGTTGATGTCGGTTCAATTGTTGCAGACAGTACCATTTACTATAATGAACCTAAGGTCAGGCAAGAGAGCAAAATGGTTTAATTCAATCTGGAGTTTTATCCGATATATACTGTATACAAGAGAGAACAGCAGCACTTCATACAGCAGAATTAATGGGAACGATCTAAAAGAGTCAATTTGAAAAAAAATAAAAAAACATGCATGTCCATGAGGTTCAACCAACAGAAAAACAGAATTGAAACCTGCATCCCCAAAACCCAAAAGTAATCCAAAATAAGAAACACTTATAAAGTGTGCTTCAATTTACAAAAAAGGGGTCTTCATTCAGCCAAGGTTCCATATAACTCGAAAATTCCTCCAGAGGTTGCTAGGGGGTGCCTAAAACAGGGAGCAATATCGGTGTCTCCAATACACTACTACTGACGCTAACAATATATTGACATACTCTTAAGGGGATATTGTCCCCACGGATCCCCAATGTAAGGATCATTCTTCCTGCTGACCACCAATGTAAACAACATTCGACTGATCACCGGTGTGAGCCCTTGTACACACGGTCAGAGATTCCGACAACCAAATCCGTTGGATTTTGTCTGAAACTGTTGCATACACACGGTCGGACAAAGTTGTCGGAAAATCCGACGTGATGACGTTATTTCGTTACGACGGGACTACGTTCACGCTAGTAGCCAATAGCTTTGGTGTAGAAATTTGATCTGAGCATGCGTGGCACTTTGTCCGATCGGAATTCTCTACACATGATCGGAGTATGTCCGATCAGAGCATTTTGTCTGAAAATTTTACCAACAAGTTGGAAAACTTGGTCCGTCGGATACTCCGACGGAAACAGTCCGAATGGAGACCACACACAGTCGGAATATCCGACAAAATGGTCCGATCGGACACATTCCGTCGGAATCTCTGACCGTGTGTACAAGGGTTAAGGAGCATTCTTCCAACTGACCACCAACGTAAGGGACATTCTTCCCACCAACCACCAACGTAATGGACATTCTTCCCACCAACCACCAACGTAATGGACATTCTTCCCACCAACCACCAACGTAAGGGATATTCTTCCCACCAACCACCAACGTAATGGACATTCTTCCCACCAACCACCAACGTAAGGGATATTCTTCCCACCAACCACCAACGTAATGGACATTCTTCCCACCGACATAATGGACATTCTTCCCACCAACCACCAACGTAATGGACATTCTTCCCACCAACCACCAACATAAGGGACATTCTTCCCACCAACCACCAACGTAATGGACATTCTTCCCACCGACCACCAACGTAATGGACATTCTTCCCACCGACCACCAACGTAATGGACATTCTTCCCACCGACCACCAACGTAAGGGACATTCTTCCCACCAACCACCAACGTAAGGGACATTCTTCCCACCAACCACCAACGTAAGGGACATTCTTCCCACCAACCACCAACGTAAGGGACATTCTTCCCACCAACCACCAACGTAAGGGACATTCTTCCCACCAACCACCAACGTAAGGGACATTCTTCCCACCAACCACCAATGAAAGGAACATTTTTCCAGCTGACAATATAAGGGACAGCATCCCCCCCCCCCGACCACCATTTTAAGGGGCAGTCTTCCTACATACCAGTCTTCCTACATACCACCACTGTAAAGAGAATTCTTCCACTAATCACCAATGTAAGGGGGCACTTCACCACTAATCAACATAAGAATCATTCTTCCACTGATCATTAATGTACTAGAGCCCTTCAGTGTTCACCAGTGTAAGGGGGTACTTCACCACTGACCATCAATATAAGGAGCAATCCTTCCACTGACCATAAATATAAGGAGCAATCCTGTGTACTAGAGCCCTTCCCTGACCAGCACTTCTTCACTAACCATCGACGCAAGGAAGAAGGGGGGGGGGGTGTCCACTTCACATTAATAAAAGTTTGTACTAGAGCTGCAACTAACGATTAATTTGTCTGTCGACTAATCTATCGTTTATTTTTTCGATTAGTCAACGACTATCCGATTATTTTTATTTTTTAATGCATCTAGTGTTTTTTTTTTTTGATTAGCTAATTTATCCTTTGGATAACCTTGAGAGTATTGCATTGCAGAGTATTGTATTGCATTGCAGAGTATTGCAATGCATTGGCGGGCAGAGTATTGTACTGTATTGGCTGGCAGAGTATTGGCGGGCAGAGTATTGTACTGTATTGGCTGGCAGAGTATTGGCGGGCAGAGTATTGTATTGTATTGGCTGGCAGAGTATTGGCGGGCAGAGTATTGTATTGTATTGCAGCAGAGTATTGTATTGCATTGCAGAGTATTGTATTGCAGAGTATTGCATTGCAGAGGCTGGCAGAGTATTGGCTGGGTATGGAGGGATGGCTGCTTCCATCCGACCTCTCCCCTCCACTGCACAGATCAGTACAGAGAGGGGAGAGAGAAACCGGCGTCATGTCATGTCCGTCGGAGCGATCACATTGTAAACGCCTGGGTGTAGAAAGATGGCCGCCGCTTCGGAGCTAGGCCGAAGCCGCGGCCTCTCCTAAGGCCGAGACCACGGAGCGCTCCGCGGATCGCGGCATGTGCGCTCGGATCACGGATCGGTGACGATCCGTTGCACCCCTAGGGACGGCGGCACGGCGGGGGAGAAGAGAGGGGGACGGCGGCACGGAGGGCAGCGCTAGATACCAAGCACTGCCCCCACTGTGACGCATCGACGCCCAGAACGCACGTCGACGTATTTTCTTAGTCGACGTAGTCGATTACGTCGACGCGTCGTGGCAGCTCTAGTTTGTACTACAGTTTTCAGGGTCCGAGTTTTTTTTTTCTGCCCATTATCAATGATTATGGTTTCATTTGATTATTATTACTGTAAATATTGTTGTATATAGAGCTTTCCTGGGCATCAAATACCCCAAATATGCCACATTTCTTATAATTTTGTTTATGCTTATATTTACAACTTACTGTTCACACTACTGTTCCATGACCTGTAGGTATAATAATTTTAGGCAGGCGTTCCCTTAGAAATTAAGGGTTTCTCTCTTCAAAAAGGTTAAGAAAGTCTATCTACTGAGGTGGACAGAACTAGCTCCAGAGGAAGTCTACTCTACATTTTCAAAGCTTTACTGTAAAAAAAAAAAAAAAAGAAGAAGAAGAAGAATAAGAAGAAGCCTCTCTTTATGCAGAAATTAAAAGGGGCTGTAAACCCTCAAGGTTTTTCACCTTAATTCATTAAATTTGATTCCCTCATCAACACAGGCAGTGCTGACAGGAGAATTAGCCAATGTTCTCTCCTGGTGGGGGCAGACGGGGGAAGCCATCTTTCCCGGAAGAAGACAGTGATCGCTAGCGGCTATAGCAAACCGTTTGCAAGCATCACATGCGAATCCAGCAGGCTGGTTGTACCCAAGTTGATCGATCAGCTTGG
>NW_027507786.1:3225748-3235748 GCF_037356315.1 Lithobates pipiens
GGTGCTGCACCCCAGTGCCGCCCATCAGTGCCCAGCAGTGCTGCCCATCAGTGCCCAGCAGTGCCGCCCATCAGTGCCCAGCAGTGCCACCTATCAGAGCCACCTATCAGTGCCACCTATCAGTGCCCATCAGTCCCATCTATCTGTGGTACCTATCAGTGCCCATCCGTGCCACCCATCCGTGCCACTTATCCGTGCCATCTTATCTGTGCCCATCTTTGCCCATCAGTGCCGCCTTATCTGTGCCCATCGGTGCCGCCTTATCTGTGCCTATTAGTGCCGCCTTAACTATGCCTATCAGTGCCCACCAGTGCAGCCTATCAGTGCCCACCAATGCAGCCCATCAGTGCCCACCAATGCAGCCCATCAGTGCCCACCAATGCAGCCCATCAGTGCCCACCAATGCAGCCTATCAGTGCCGCCTAATCAGCGCACTTCAATGAAGGAGAAAAATGACCCGTTTGCAAAATTTTATAACAAACTATTAAAACATGATTTTTTTTTTTTTTTTTTTTGCATCTTTTTTTGTTTGTTTAGCAAAAAATAAAACTCCGAGCTGTAACTAAATACCACCAAAAGAAAGCTCTATTTGTGGGAAAAAAATGATAAAAATTTCATTTGGGTACAGTGTTGTATGACCGCGCAATTGTCACTCAAAGTGCATCAGCGCTGAAAGCTGAAAATTGGTCTGGGACTGAGGGGGGTTTAAGTGCCCAGTAAGCAAGTGGTTAAGGATGTTCCAAACAGTTGATTTGGCCACACCTAATGTTATTTTCTATCTCTCCGACGGGTTTGTTTAGTTTTTTCAGCCTAATGATGGCTTGCTTCACTGATAGTGACAGCTCTTTGGATCTTATATTGAGAGTTGACAGCAACAGATTCCAAATGCAAATAGCACACTTGAAATAAACTCTGGACCTTCTATAGGAGGATTAGGAAATGCCCATGGGCTTGTCTGTTCCATGATACAGACATGGGAGTAAGGCAATATAAAGCTACGCTTGTCCCTCATCTCTTGAATGCAGCCAAAGCCTTAATCCCATACCATTGGAGAGATCCACAGGTGCCGACAATTCTCGAATGGGTGAGGAGGGTGGAGCAGATCAGGTTGATGGAAGTCGATCCAGAAAATTCAGGATACAGAAGGGGAAATTCAAGGGAAATGGCAAAAATGGCTGACATTCTTGGAGAAAGGGGACTGTCGTGCTCTGTTAGTAGGAGAAGGGGACAGAGAGGAGGACAAAGGACGACGGGGGAGATAGGGGGGCACATCTCCAAAAAAAAAAATTTCCTCAAATTTAAGCTGAAAGCCTGCAGTTAAAGCACATCTTGTCAGTTTCATTTCAAATCCATTGTGGTGGTGTATAGAGCCAAAAAGATTAGAATTGTGTCCCAATATTTATGGACATGACTGTATGTCACCTCTTTTCACCTAATCCCGCTGACAATTCTGACACCAAACTAATGAAATGGCAATCAGTGTTGTCACTCTTGTACTATAAGATTATGACATGAATGTTGACACAGTACCCCAATCTGATTATAATAAAACATGCATGCTTGCTGTGCTCACCGCCCTTGGCTTAGCCACTGCTCTCCAGCAAATGAATGGCAAGACACAGAGGGAGTGGTCAGGCCTGTCAATCATTGTCCTTGTACACACCCTTACTTTTTTTTCCCCCAGAGAATAGATGCAGGAACTCCCCTTTTTACAGTCACCCCTTGTCTCTGTTCCCTACCCACCTCTGAGCACCATTTCTTGGGTTCCACCCCTACCCACCTCCCAGTAATGCCCCATTTAGAGAATACAGAACCAAGTAACATTTGTTGTACTAAGTAATTTGTAGGGAATTTGTTAATGATAATAAGAAAAGCAGTAAAATAGATCCCCTGCAGCCAGCAACAATAGATCCCTCCCACCCCACAGCAACAGTGGACCACCCACAACACACTAGACCCCCAGCAGCAACAGATCTCCCTGCAGACAGCACCATAAGACCCTCCAGCAGCCAGAAACAGTAGATCCCGCCCAGCAAACAACTGACCCCCCCCCCCCAGCAACATAAGACCCCCTGCAAAAACAATAGACCTCCCCAGCAACGATAAGACAACCAAGACCCCCAACCACCCACCTGCCACCCCCCACAGAATTAGATCCCCCTCCAGCGACAATTGAACTCCCATCAACAACTCCTTCTATTCTGCAAAAACAGATCCCCCTGTAGCCAGTATCAATAGACTGCGCATCACAACCCAGCACTCACTGCCATTACATAAATTCAGTGCTTGCTGGAGGTGCCGGAACTGCGTTCCCCCAGCATTCCCGCTGAAAAAAAGCCCTGCCCTTACTACTGACAAATTCAGGATCATGGGATATGTTGTTTATGTGGCACACTGGACCTATAAATCTTCTGTAAAAGAACGTGCGCCCTATCGTTTTACACTGCCAACTGTTTTGGTTGTTTGCATGAATGTTTCAAAAAATAAAAAATAAAAGTTAAACTTCAATAAAAAATATTTTGAAAAAAAAAATAAAAATCTTCTGTAAAAGTCAGGGAGCAGCTCACAGGAAGCCGACAAGTTATAAAATCCCCCAGTACAATAACAAGCCTCTGACCACCTGGAGTGTGATGTATCGGCCTCTAGCAGTTCAGAAATCGGGAGCGCCACTTTCACTTCCTGTCATAGAAATTGGATTTCAGGGGGCGTGGTCTGGACATGCCCAAGTAGAGACGTGTGGTTGTCCGAGCTCCTGACCGTCTTCCCCTATCTACACCCAGTCTACCTAGCTCTATTTTCTACATTATGCTCCCATCCAAGAATCACTCAACTAAGCGTAACACGAAGAACACGGAAAACACAAAGCCAACTCCAGTGGCTGCATCCCAGGGCGGGATCCAGCGGTTCTTCCAGCTTCCCTAGTCGGGCTCCCTGGAGTTCAAGATGGCGGCCGCACGTGCCTTGCACTCCGAAGGAGTGAGATTTTACGTTCTACTCCTCCCCACACAAGATCTACTCCAGGATCGATTATTTCTTGATCCCCCCATGGCCAACTGCACTCAGTGTCCGATTCTTCGTTCGGCCACAGACGGATCATGCTCCCATCTCCCTAGTACAGTGATGGTGAACCTTGGCACCACAGATGTTTTGTGACTACATTTCCCATGATGCTCATGCACTCTGCAGCGTAGCTGAGCATCATGGGAAATGTAGTTCCAAAACATCTGGGGTGCCAAGGTTCACCACCATTGCCCTAGTATATACGCTCTCCGGAATGTCTTCCCCAGACACCGCTTTTGACATCTACAGTAAATGAGAGCCTTCTGCAGGTCCCAGAGTTGCTAGCAGATGTATCTAAAGAATCGACCCTGTACTTCCAAACGAATGACTGCCCGGGATGCGACCCAGGCACCCTCTGGGAAGCTCATAAAACAGTTCTCAGAGGGATACTCACCAAACATGGCGCGCACATTAAGAGGGAACGAAACGAACATCTCCTCCGACTCCTTTCCAGACGGTCCTCCGCTGAAGCTCATCACAAACATGCCCCCTCCCACACATTGGAGATGGAACTGGCTATTATGCAAACAGATCACGGATTTACTGCACTATAAGGCCAAGGCAGCATTGCAATTCTGCCACAAAACGAGCTACTAGGCGGGGGATAAGTGTGGGAAGGTGTTGGCTAGGATGGTCAGGGAACATAGGCTCTCAGCTTACATTCCCCACATTATGTGCTCCACCGGGCAGAAAGCTACACTCCCCGCACAAATGTCACAAGAGTTCACTGGAGAAGTGGTGTCTACTTCAGTTATTTCCAGCTTCCAGGGGCATCAGCCAGGTAGGTATGGCACATACATATCAGGACGAACTACAGCAGTGAGGCCATCATACCCGCTGGGGTGCTGCATGTGTTTGACTGTATTAAGACCCCTTTCACACTGCCAGCATTTTTCAGGCGCTACATCGCTAAAAATAGTGCCTGAAAAAAAGCGTTCCATTCACTCCAGTGTGAAACTGGTGCGGTGCGCTGGCAGGGCGCCAGAAAAAGTCCTGCCAGCAGCTTCTTTGGAGCGGTGAAGCAGTGGTGAACTCACCGCTCCTCCACCGCTGCTCCCCCATTGAAATTAATGGGGCAGCGCTGCGATACCGCCGGACAAATGCCGTTCCGGCGGTGTTTTGCGGGTGTATTTAACCCCTTTTCGGGCACTAGCGGGGGGGGGGCTAAAACCACCCCGCTAGCAGCCAAATAGCACCGCTAAAACTACGATAAAAATAGCACCGCTTTACCGCCGACGCCCGGGGCAGCTCGGTGTGAAAGCCCTATTAATGCAAGTTTACTGCTTGTTGTAAGTAGTTTTAACCTTTATTAAAAACAAACTTTTAATGCTACACTGAGTTCCTCCTCCGTTTCCCCTTTTCATTGAGTGCACTGCTGGACCGTTTTGACGGCATGGTCTATCCATCTTGGAACCCTTGCTCTTGGCATCCATCCATCCCATAGGGATATTGGGTTCAGGCGCAGTTATACTTCCACCTTGGGCCCCAGCGGTCGATTGGGGATCATCTTGCTTTTGTCTATTTTGGAATCCTGGTTCCTGACATCCTTCCATCTCATAGGGATATTGGGATAAGGTGCAGCCTGACCTCCATCCAGGAGGTCTTATCAGCTGGTAAGCGGCGAGTCAGTGGGGTGTCCACTGTCTGGGTGTAATGAATCCTTCACTTTTGGAACATTGGATTTTGTTACACTAAAATGTTTACATGAACTTTTTTTGCGCTGAAGCACTTTATTTCTTGGAGTTTATGGATTGTTTATGTTTTTTTTTTTTTTATTACTTGCACACTTTAGAATTTTAAATCACTTTTTTTTTTTTTTTTACTTGATTGTACGATTATTACAATGATCTTATGCACAGAAATTTCACCGCTCCAGGTCAATCCACTGACAGGCTACTAGCTCTCCAGGTAGGTAGGGGTTCCAGGTGCAGGCTGATTGCATGAGCCAAGTGTGCAAAATCTGAACATGAGCTACGAGTAAGCGATGTTTGTAGCATGAAACGCGTCAGTAACCCGGTTATATTTTTTTGCTCCCCTTTGCTGCGATGTGTTGTTCAATGGAGTTTTGCACTTGCATTTGAAGAAATAAAGGCACTTTATTTTTTACTCAATCCGGAGTGCGGCTATCCAGAATGATCTTATGCACTAATGATAGCACAACACAATATTTGTTTTTAAATATTACATATATACTTGCACCGGTCCAAGCTGGACCAATCTAATGCCGCGTACACACGACCGTTTTTTTTTTCGATGGACTAGCTTCGACGGTCTTCCCGATGGACTTTCGGCGGAGTTCCGACGGACTTTCCAAATGAACGGACTTGGCCACACACAATCATACCAAAGTCCAACGGATTCGAAAGTGATGACGTACGACCGGACTAGAATAAGGAAGTTCATAGCCAGTAGCTAATAGCTGCCCTAGTGTTGGTTTTTGTCCATCGGACTACATACACACACGAACAGATTTCTTGATAGGAACTGGGTCCCGGCAGTAAAAAAAAATTATTTCTAAAGTCCGTCAGATTTTTGGACAGCAAAGGTCCGATGGAGCCCCACACGCGATCGAATTGTCCGATGGATTCGTTCCGTCGGACCTTTGCTGTCGAAAAATCTGGTCGTGTGTGCGCGGCATAACTGTCTAAAGATAGAATGTAGGACACTTTTGACAAAAGAGAAAAATGCTGCACACCCCGAATAAGTAATGGGAAAAGTTTCCCACAACTGTGTAAAGATAAACCACACCTGGAATTCTTTTTTAATTACCGTATTTGCCGGCGTATAAGACGACCTTTTACACGAAAAGAAAACGGCCAAAAATCGGGGGTCGTCTTATACGCCGGGTATAAAGCAGGGGTCATTTTCTATGCAAGCCGCCCGCTGGATGACAGCCTACTGGATGCTGGCAAGCGATGTATTCTATTAGTGAATACAAAGCCTGCTCGGATTGGAGTAACCACCTCTGCCAATCCGAGCAGGCCATACGGTAGCCTGCTCCGATTGGCTTTGAGAGAGGCGTGGGCTGATGATGTTACAGCCCCTGCCAATCCGAGCAGGCCTTGTATTCATGAATAGAATACATCGCTCACCGTGATTGGCTCAGCGAGGTATACTGTATGTATACTGTGGGACAGTGTTAACTGTTACATCGAACAGGCTGACAGACTATGCCCAGCCGCCTTATACGCCGGCAAATACGGTATTGTAAATATTTAAAGTGAAGGCAGTACTGGAGTATATAGGAGCAGCTGTGGCATCATTATCATATATAATTAAATTAGCTCTGCCCATCACAGATCGTATTCGTTTATCCCAAGAAATGGTTTAGGTTCTAGATTTCTGAAATAGGGGAGCTATATGAAGTTGGTTATACCTATAGATGTATTGTGTAGGAAGGGTTAAAACCTGGATTAGATTATTCTTTGTGTCTCAGACACAAAAAGTGAGAATAACTGCAATAAAGTGAGGAAGGAATCCCCTCTTTGGGGCCAGTTCACACCATGAATCGCCACAGGAACGCACTGTACGTTCTTGTGCGATTCACATGCAATCCCCAGTTGTAGTGTAATTTCATGTACTGTACCATCCCATCCGGTGCAGGCAAACGAGCTGCGTTTGGTGTGCCATTAGGTTAATACCAACACCCGCTGCAGATTGCAACTCTGTTTTGAATGTGTTGCGGGGAAACATGCACAGAATGTGGGTTTCCCCACACCTCGTTCTGGTGTGCACAGACCCTTAGACAGTTCTCTTCATCATTGGAAGATGAGACCTCACCCTATTTTCTGGTGAGAACGGTAACAGTTGTGGATTTCCCTCTGACTTTCTATCATCTCAGCTTGCAGCGCTTGGATTCATTTAATGAGTTTACCAAAAATGGACATATTACGGAATATACAGCCTCATGCTACATAACCAAGCTCCATTTCATGCTGAATAAACTAAAATTATGAATGTATCTTCAATAGAAAGCTATCTTTAGTTACATTTTTACTCCAAAAGCATTTTATTAAAATTAATTTGATAAAAAAAAAAAAAAAAAAAACAGATTTAACCACTTTCAGACCGGACCAATTTGCTGGTCAAAGACCAGACCACTTTTTGCGATTCGGCACTGCGTCGCTTTAACTGACAATTGCACGGTCGTGCGACGTGGCTCCCAAACAAAATTGACGTCCTTTTTTTCCCACAAATAGAGCTTTCTTTTGGTGGTATTTGATCACCCCTGCGGTTTTTATTTTTTGCGCTATAAACAAAAATAGAGCGACAATTTTGAAAAAAACGCATTATTTTTTACTTTTTGTTATAATAAATATCCCCCAAAAATATATAAAAAAAATTTTTTTCCCTCAGTTTAGGCCGATACGTATTCTTCTACATATTTTTGGTAAAAAAAAAAAAAAAAATCGCAATAAGCGATTATTGATTGGTTTGCGCAAAAGTTATAGCGTTTACAAAATAGGGATAGTTTTATAGCATTTTTATTAATAATTTTTTATTATTTTTTTTTTTTTTACTAGTAATGGCGGCGATCAGCGATTTTTATTGTGACTGCGACATTGTGGGGGACCCATCGGACATTTTTGACACATTTTTGGGACCATTGTCATTTATACAGCAATCAGTGCTATATAAATGCAGTGATTCCTGTGTAAATGACACTGGCAGTGAAGGGGTTAACCAGTGGGTGGCAGTGTAGGGGTTAAGTGTTCCTAGGGGTGTGTTACTAACTGTGGGGGGTTGGGCTTTCATTTAGTGAACACTGATCTCTGCTCCAATCACATGGAGCAGAGATCAGCGTCACTAGTTGCTAGGCAAAATGGAGAAATGCAGTTTACTCTGCATTTCCTCCATTTGACCTCTCCGTGAGACGATCGCGGGGATGCCCGCGGCGATCGAGTCCGCGGGTCCCACGACCGGACTCACGGGGGTCCCGACCAGCGGGAGGGCGGCATTGAATATTGGACGTACCTGTACGCCAATATGCCTGCCCGTGCCATTCTGTCGACGTACATCGTCGTGCGCTGGTCGGGAAGTGGTTAAATAAAAAATCTGATTTATTTAGATTTTTTTTTTTTTTTAAATCATCGATTTATATCCACTCTGCTTGATGGCATAAGGAAGGAATAGAAGCTGTGTCAGGGTGTACTATCACCACTAGGGATGGGCTCGGGCGCGGTCGTACACTCCACGTGCAGAGCCCGCCAGGAGGTCGGCACGGCGCTGCGCTAATCACAGGCAGCGAGACATTTCCAGATCTCTGCAGCTGCACGTCGGGAAAAGGTCTCACTGCCTGCGATTGGCGCAGCTCTGTGACGACTTCCTGGCGGGCTCTGCGCGTGGAGTGTGCGAACACGCCCAAGCCCATCCCTAGTGGTGATGGTACACCCTGACACAGCTTCTATTCCTTCCTTATGCCATCAAGCAGAGTGGATATAAATCAATGATTTAAAAAAAAAAATCTAAATAAATCAGATTTTTTATTTAAATCTGATTTTTATTTTTTTTTTTATCAAATTTATTTTAATAAAATGCTTTTGGAGTAAAAATCGAACTAAAGATAGCTTTCTATTGAAGATACATTCATAATTTTAGTTTATTCAGCATGAAATGGAGCTTAGTTATGTAGCATGAGGCTGTATATTCTGTAATATTTCCATTTTTGGTAAACTCATTAAATGAATCCAAGCTCTGCAAGCTGAGATAACACGCACTTCATTGATGCATTCACACAACGTCACAGTATTCATGAGATAAAACAAAAGTTCAGGAATATTTTCCTTTATCCCATTGTTTTGCAAATCTATGTACACTACAAACTGTATGATTGAATAGGTTCTGATTGTCGTTTTACTAACCTGACAGCTTATTATTGTAAATAGGAAATCTTCATTTTGTTTGCAAATATTAAATATTCTAACTCAAGAAGAAGTCCTTACATTTAAAGAGGACCTGTCATTTCACATCCATCATGGCAGCGCCCGTTAGCGGGCATTCACTCACCCGCTGCTGCCACAGCCCTCATCTTGTGTCCCTGCCCAATCACCAGCCATCCCATTAAAGTGAATGGGACTGTCGCTAAATCAACAGCGGGTCAGAGAAGAAGCCTCTGCAGGACAGTTGACAGTTGCTCTTTAAAAATGATGATTTAAACCAAGCCTTTTTTACTAGCAATTTAAAATCAAACCAAAAGTAACTCATGGCTCCATCTCCATTATGTATGACCAAAGTCACTTTCTTATAAAGGAAAAACTACAAAACAAAATTATTTTTCTAGCGCTCCTGTATTAACTGCTGTCCACCCATGAGGAATTTGAATCCTCTCCGTGGGTTCTCTCTGCCTCCTCACCATGCTGCATCCATGCAACCCTGGCCACATACACCAAAGCCAACAATGCAAGAGGCATGGTCCTGGTTCTCTACTAGCTCTGTGTATAGCGTAGTCGCTTAGTGGGTAGCACTTGTGACTTGCAGCACTGCAGTCCTCCATTCAAATCCCAGCCGGGACATTTATCTTCATGGAATTTGCATGTTCTCACTGAGCTTGTGTGGGTTTCTCCTTTCCTCCAGGTACTCCATTATGGTCTCCCTAGTATGCGTGATAGAGATAGAGAGAGAGATATCGAGAGAGAGAGAGAGAGAGAGAGAGAGAGAGAGAGAGAGAGAGAGAGATATCGAGAGAGAGAGAGAGATAGAGATATCGAGAGATATCGAGAGAGAGAGAGATATCGAGAGAGAGAGAGAGAGAGAGAGATATCGAGAGAGATATCGAGAGAGAGAGAGAGAGATATCGAGAGAGAGATATCGAGAGAGAGAGAGAGAATATCGAGAGAGAGATATCGAGAGAGAGAGAGAGAGATATCGAGACAGAGAGAGAGAGATCGAGACAGAGAGAGAGATCGAGACAGAGAGAGAGATCGAGACAGAGAGAGAGAGA